>NC_088411.1:2727500-3027500 GCF_034236695.1 Oncorhynchus nerka
ATATCTGTATACAGTTTATAGGATCGCACCTTCTGCATGCCTATATCTGTATACAGTTTATAGGATCGCACCTTCTGCATGCCTATATCTGTATACAGTTTATAGGATCGCACCTTCTGCATGCCTATATCTATATACAGTTTATAGGATCGCACCTTCTGCATGCCTATATCTGTATACAGTTTATAGGATCGCACCTTCTGCATGCCTATATCTGTATAGCAGACAGTTTATAGGATCGCACCTTCTGCATGCCTATATCTGTATAGCAGACAGTTTATAGGATCGCACCTTCTGCATGCCTATATCTGTATACAGTTTATAGGATCGCACCTTCTGCATGCCTATATCTGTATAGCAGACAGTTTATAGGATCGCACCTTCTGCATGCCTATATCTGTATAGCAGACAGTTTATAGGATCGCACCTTCTGCATGCCTATATCTGTATAGCAGACAGTTTATAGGATCGCACCTTCTGCATGCCTATATCTGTATAGCAGACAGTTTATAGGATCGCACCTTCTGCATGCCTATATCTGTATAGCAGACAGTTTATAGGATCGCACCTTCTGCATGCCTATATCTGTATAGCAGACAGTTTATAGGATCGCACCTTCTGCATGCCTATATCTGTATAGCAGACAGTTTATAGGATCGCACCTTCTGCATGCCTATATCTGTATAGCAGACAGTTTATAGGATCGCACCTTCTGCATGCCTATATCTGTATAGCAGACAGTTTATAGGATCGCACCTTCTGCATGCCTATATCTGTATAGCAGACAGTTTATAGGATCGCACCTTCTGCATGCCTATATCTGTATAGCAGACAGTTTATAGGATCGCACCTTCTGCATGCCTATATCTGTATAGCAGACAGTTTATAGGATCGCACCTTCTGCATGCCTATATCTGTATAGCAGACAGTTTATAGGATCGCACCTTCTGCATGCCTATATCTGTATAGCAGACAGTTTATAGGATCGCACCTTCTGCATGCCTATATCTGTATAGCAGACAGTTTATAGGATCGCACCTTCTGCATGCCTATATCTGCAGACAGTTTATAGGATCGCACCTTCTGCATGCCTATATCTGTATAGCAGACAGTTTATAGGATCGCACCTTCTGCATGCCTATATCTGTATACAGTTTATAGGATCGCACCTTCTGCATGCCTATATCTGTATAGCAGACAGTTTATAGGATCGCACCTTCTGCATGCCTATATCTGTATACAGTTTATAGGATCGCACCTTCTGCATGCCTATATCTGTATAGCAGACAGTTTATAGGATCGCACCTTCTGCATGCCTATATCTGTATAGCAGACAGTTTATAGGATCGCACCTTCTGCATGCCTATATCTGTATAGCAGACAGTTTATAGGATCGCACCTTCTGCATGCCTATATCTGTATACAGTTTATAGGATCGCACCTTCTGCATGCCTATATCTGTATAGCAGACAGTTTATAGGATCGCACCTTCTGCATGCCTATATCTGTATAGCAGACAGTTTATAGGATCGCACCTTCTGCATGCCTATATCTGTATAGCAGACAGTTTATAGGATCGCACCTTCTGCATGCCTATATCTGTATAGCAGACAGTTTATAGGATCGCACCTTCTGCATGCCTATATCTGTATAGCAGACAGTTTATAGGATCGCACCTTCTGCATGCCTATATCTGTATAGCAGACAGTTTATAGGATCGCACCTTCTGCATGCCTATATCTGTATAGCAGACAGTTTATAGGATCGCACCTTCTGCATGCCTATATCTGTATAGCAGACAGTTTATAGGATCTCACCTTCTGCATGCCTATATCTGTATAGCAGACAGTTTATAGGATCGCACCTTCTGCATGCCTATATCTGTATAGCAGACAGTTTATAGGATCGCACCTTCTGCATGCCTATATCTGTATAGCAGACAGTTTATAGGATCGCACCTTCTGCATGCCTATATCTGTATAGCAGACAGTTTATAGGATCGCACCTTCTGCATGCCTATATCTGTATAGCAGACAGTTTATAGGATCGCACCTTCTGCATGCCTATATCTGTATACAGACAGTTTATAGGATCGCACCTTCTGCATGCCTATATCTGTATACAGTTTATAGGATCGCACCTTCTGCATGCCTATATCTGTATACAGTTTATAGGATCGCACCTTCTGCATGCCTATATCTGTATACAGTTTATAGGATCGCACCTTCTGCATGCCTATATCTGTATACAGTTTATAGGATCGCACCTTCTGCATGCCTATATCTGTATAGCAGACAGTTTATAGGATCGCACCTTCTGCATGCCTATATCTGTATACAGTTTATAGGATCGCACCTTCTGCATGCCTATATCTGTATAGCAGACAGTTTATAGGATCGCACCTTCTGCATGCCTATATCTGTATAGCAGACAGTTTATAGGATCGCACCTTCTGCATGCCTATATCTGTATACAGTTTATAGGATCGCACCTTCTGCATGCCTATATCTGTATAGCAGACAGTTTATAGGATCGCACCTTCTGCATGCCTATATCTTTATACAGTTTATAGGATCGCACCTTCTGCATGCCTATATCTGTATAGCAGACAGTTTATAGGATCGCACCTTCTGCATGCCTATATCTGTATACAGTTTATAGGATCGCACCTTCTGCATGCCTATATCTGTATAGCAGACAGTTTATAGGATCGCACCTTCTGCATGCCTATATCTGTATAGCAGACAGTTTATAGGATCGCACCTTCTGCATGCCTATATCTGTATAGCAGACAGTTTATAGGATCGCACCTTCTGCATGCCTATATCTGTATACAGTTTATAGGATCGCACCTTCTGCATGCCTATATCTGTATAGCAGACAGTTTATAGGATCGCACCTTCTGCATGCCTATATCTGTATACAGTTTATAGGATCGCACCTTCTGCATGCCTATATCTGTATAGCAGACAGTTTATAGGATCGCACCTTCTGCATGCCTATATCTGTATAGCAGACCGTTTATAGGATCGCACCTTCTGCATGCCTATATCTGTATAGCAGACAGTTTATAGGATCGCACCTTCTGCATGCCTATATCTGTATAGCAGACAGTTTATAGGATCGCACCTTCTGCATGCCTATATCTGTATAGCAGACAGTTTATAGGATCGCACCTTCTGCATGCCTATATCTGTATAGCAGACAGTTTATAGGATCGCACCTTCTGCATGCCTATATCTGTATAGCAGACAGTTTATAGGATCGCACCTTCTGCATGCCTATATCTGTATACAGTTTATAGGATCGCACCTTCTGCATGCCTATATCTGTATAGCAGACAGTTTATAGGATCGCACCTTCTGCATGCCTATATCTGTATACAGTTTATAGGATCGCACCTTCTGCATGCCTATATCTGTATAGCAGACAGTTTATAGGATCGCACCTTCTGCATGCCTATATCTGTATAGCAGACCGTTTATAGGATCGCACCTTCTGCATGCCTATATCTGTATAGCAGACAGTTTATAGGATCGCACCTTCTGCATGCCTATATCTGTATAGCAGACAGTTTATAGGATCGCACCTTCTGCATGCCTATATCTGTATAGCAGACAGTTTATAGGATCGCACCTTCTGCATGCCTATATCTGTATAGCAGACAGTTTATAGGATCGCACCTTCTGCATGCCTATATCTGTATAGCAGACAGTTTATAGGATCGCACCTTCTGCATGCCTATATCTGTATAGCAGACAGTTTATAGGATCGCACCTTCTGCATGCCTATATCTGTATAGCAGACAGTTTATAGGATCGCACCTTCTGCATGCCTATATCTGTATAGCAGACAGTTTATAGGATCGCACCTTCTGCATGCCTATATCTGTATAGCAGACAGTTTATAGGATCGCACCTTCTGCATGCCTATATCTGTATAGCAGACAGTTTATAGGATCGCACCTTCTGCATGCCTATATCTGTATAGCAGACAGTTTATAGGATCGCACCTTCTGCATGCCTATATCTGTATACAGTTTATAGGATCGCACCTTCTGCATGCCTATATCTGTATACAGTTTATAGGATCGCACCTTCTGCATGCCTATATCTGTATACAGTTTATAGGATCGCACCTTCTGCATGCCTATATCTGTATAGCAGACAGTTTATAGGATCGCACCTTCTGCATGCCTATATCTGTATACAGTTTATAGGATCGCACCTTCTGCATGCCTATATCTGTATACAGTTTATAGGATCGCACCTTCTGCATGCCTATATCTGTATACAGTTTATAGGATTGCACTTTTTTTCAATTTTAGCCTAAAATGACATACCCAAATCTATCTGAAGCAAGGAGCAAGGATATGGATAAACACTTTGAAGTTTGTGGAAATGTTAAATTAATGTAGGAGAATATAACACATTAGATCTGGTAAAAGATAATACAAAGAAAAAAACATACGCTTTTTTGTAATTTTTTTGTACAATCATCTTTGAAATGCAAGAGAAATGCCATAATGTATTACGTTAGCCCAGGCGCAACATTTTGGCCACTAGCTGGCAGGAATGTATGTGCAAAGTGTTAGACTGATCCAATGAACCCTTGCATTTCTGTTCAAAATGTTGCATCAAGACTGCCCAAATGAGCCTAATTGGTTTATTAATACATTTTCAAGTTAATAACTGTGCACTCTCCTCAAACGATAGCATGTATAGCATGTGCTTTCCTAAAACAATTGTCCACCTCACGGTTCAGCTGTCAGAGATTTGAGCACTAAATGCATCAGGCACGCACGCACGCATGCACATACACACACACAATACATATATCGGTTGAAATCGGAAGTTTACATACACTTATGTTGGATTCATTGAAACTTGTTCTTCAACCACTCCACAAATGTCTTGTAAACAAACTATAGTTTTGTCAAGTCGGTTAGGACATCTACTTTGTGCATGACAAGTAATTTTTCCAACAATTGTTCACAGACAGATTATTTAGTTTATAATTAATTCACTGTATCACAATTCCAGAGGGTCAGAAGTTTAAATATACTAAGTTGGCTGTGCCTTTAAACAGCTTAGAAAATTCCAGAAAATGATGTCATGACTTTAGAAGCTTCTGATAGGCTAATTGACATGATTTGAGTCAATTGGAGGTGTACCTGTGGATGTATTTCAAGGCCTACCTTCAAACTCAGTGCCTCTTTGCTTGACATCATGGGAAAATCAAAAGAAATCAGCCAAGACCTCTGAAAAATAAAATGTGACCTCCACAAGTCTGGTTCATCCTTGGAAGAAATTTCCAACCGCATTAAGGTACCACGTTCATCTGTACAAACAATAGTACGCAAGTATAAACTCAGTGGGACCACGCAGCTGTTATACCGCTCAGGAAGGAGACGCGTTCTGTCTCTCGTTATGTTTGGAGGAAAAAGGGGGAGGCTTGCAAGCCGAAGAACACCATCCCAACCGTGAAGCATGGGGGTGGCAGCATTATGTTATGGGGGTGCTTTGCTGCAGGAGGGACTGGTGCACTTCACAACATAGATGGCATCATGCGGTAGGAAAATTATGTGGATATATTGAAGCAACATCTCAAGACATCAGTCAGGAAGTTAAATCTTGGTCGCAAATGGGTCTTCCAAATGGACAGTGACCCCAACCGTACTTCCAAAGTTGTGGCAAAATGGCTTAAGGACTACAAAGTCAAGGTATTGGAGTGGCCATCACAAAGCTCTGACCTCAATCCTATAGAAAAATTTGTGGGCAGAACTGAAAAAGCGTGTGAGAGCAAGGAGGCCTACAAACCTAACTCCGTTACACCAGCTCTGTCAGGAGGAATGGGTCAAAATTCACCCAACTTATTGTGGGAAGCTTGTGGAAGGCTCCCTGAAACGTTTGACCCAAGTTAAACAATTTAAAGGCAATGCTACCAAATACTAATTGAGTGTATGTAAACTTCTGACCCATTGGGAATGTGATGAAAGAAATAAAAGCTGAAAGAAATAATTCTCTCTACTATTATTTATTTCACATTCTTAAAATAAAGTGGTGATCCTAACTGACCTAAGACAGGGAATTTTTACTAGGATTAAATGTCAGGAAATGTGAAAAATTGAGTTTAAATGTATTTGACTAAGGTAAACTTCCGAGCTGGAAGACCGGTCAAAACTTATTTTGAGCTCACTGAAGTCTGAGATTTCCCAGTTTCCAGACCCTTAAACCCAGACTTAGACCACACATCCACTCCACTGAATAGCAGGCTAGTGATTTTTTGCAATGCTTGCAGTTAGCCACCGATCCTTCTAAACCACTCATTGTTGAATTTGCAATTTCCAACTTGTTGTGTAATGTTTATGTCAACTGGCAAATAAGCACCGATACACTTTATCTATATAATCATATAATCATCATTTCTTTTCATATGACAAGGATTGAAAAGGATTTGCCAGTAGATAGTCGACTTGATTCATGATGATTGGCTGCTAGCTTGCTAGCTAAGATTTTGAAAGTATGATGTTGACATGATCAGTCCAATCAAAGCTACTGTAGACATAACGTGATTTGACCATTTTATCTATGGAGAATGACCTTGAGCCTTCTTGGATGGGCACTTCTAATGTAACTCTATGGAAGCACCCAAGGGGCCTGAATTTTCAAGCTCTCCCCGTATATTTTGCTGTGATGTAGTGTCCCCATGAGTGACAGAACACTGAGCCAATCATGACAAGCTAGAGAACATTACCATGTTTGTCTTCTTCTAAAATGGATGAAATATTTAGTTCTCTCTCATCAATCTACACACATTACCACATAATGACACAGCAAAACAGGCTTGTAATTTTTTTTGCAAATGTATAAACATAAAATAATTGAAATATCACATTTACCTAAGCATTCAGACCCTTTACTCAGTACTTTGTTGAAGTACCTTTGGCAGGGATTACAGCCTCAAGTCTACTTGGTTATGACGCTACAAGCTTGGCACACCTGTATTTGGGGAGTTTCTCCCATTCTTCAGTGCAGATCAAAAAACAATAACACAACACACTACACAGGTAGACAACAGAGCTAAGATTGAGTTAGTCCAAGCAAGGAGTAAAATCATTGATTTGTAATAATGTGATTGTGTATGTGATTGACTCTACATGCAGCAACGAGACAAAATTGATTGAGTACCCCTCAGTGCTTCCCCCCAGGGACACATTCAATGTGCCAGTGAATGAGCGGGCACATGAGACGTCATGGCTTCAGTTCATGTCAGGAGAAAGTTGACAATGGGAGTGGAGTAGTTATCACCTCTTAATCAGGGAACATGAGGGGACTTAGCTGTAAATACAAATAACAGACACATTCCATTACAGTCGCGCCATCATGCAGTCATGTAGGTTTGAACAACGAGTTTCTCTATGAAGTTAAACTCAGACATCTCAAAATTCATGAAGCCAAACACAGACTGCACATCTCGCCCACTTGACCCATCAAAGTAGCCCAAGAAACGTTCTTGAATAAAGCCCTGATAATCCACATACCTGTCTAACTGACAACTGCAAGTAGACTGGTGGCACCAGAGCGGTGGGGCAATTTTTACCCCCTGGGGCCTAGAGTTTTTCCTTATATGTTAACCTAACTAGGAAAACTCTGGACCCTATAAGGTATGACTGTGATTAATCCATTATGAAAAGGTTTTTATATGGGAGCAGTTTTTTTTATGGCCCCAGGGGGATGAAAACCCTGTCAAACTGCAGCTACCTGATATTTTTTCATATACATTATATTTAGACTAGATTAGGAGGAGGATTTCCTCTACCCAGACACATAGACAACAATTAATAGACAATATAACTAAGGGATGAGCTTGCTTTACGCATGTTTAGGTCTGTCATCACTATTATGTTGATTGATTAATTCCAGTTAATAATTTTGGATAAAAAAACACATTTTCTCCTGACACACAAATAGACTATGAATATATAGCGTCACCAATTAGTTACCTTGACCAGATGGACAGTGCACATAGGCTGTATGCAGCTGCTCTTATTAGTAGCCTACAGATGATCAGACTGAAAAATAGTCTTGTTTTCATCCCATACAGCATGTCAGATTTCTAATGTTTAGGTGTAGCCTAGGCTGCTGCAACACTCATGTCATGAATTTTTGCTTGTCTGTCTGGAGTGATTGTGTTATCATCTTTACTAAATAAATACCAGAGGCAAGCACAAAGCCTACTTGAGTGCACGCAAAAATGTTCATCACCGCTTTCTTTAATCTAACGTTTAATGAATGATGCGATGGAAGGTATCAAATCATACAGAATTGTTTTCGACATCCCAGAAAAGATGTTCAGCATGTAAAGCATCGTAACGTGCAACTACAGGCGGCTTGATGAAAGGCTCCCTGTTAACCAGCTATACATTTGCCGGGGGAAAACTACCTCCCCTCCAGGACAGCTACACCACCCGATGTCACAGGAAGGCCAAAAAAATCATCAAGGACAACAACCACTGCCTGTTCACCCCGCTATCATCCAGAAGGCGAGGTCAATACAGGTGCATCAAAGCAGGGACAGAGACTTAAAAACAGCTTCTATCTCAAGGCCATAATACTGTTAAACAGCTATCACTAACATTGAGTGGCTGCTGCCAACACACTGACTCATCTTTAGCTACTTTAATAATAAAAAATTGGTTGTAATAAATGTATCACTAGCCACTTTAAACATATCACTAGCCACTTTAAACATATCACTAGTCACTTTAAACAATGCCACTTTATATAATGTTTACATACCCTAAATTACTCATCTCATATGTATATACTGTACTCTGTACCATCTACTGCATCTTGCCTATGCTGTTCGGCCATCGCTCATCCATATATTTATATGTACATATTCTTATTCATTCCTTTACACTTGTGTGTAAAAGGTAGTTGTGAAATTGTTAGATTACTTGTTAGATGTTACTGCATGGTCGGATTAACATCTGCTAACCATGTGTATGTGACCAATAAAACTACATTTTATTTGATTACATTTAATACCAGTTGGTATTGAACGGACCTCACCTTTTCATCCTTCTTCATGAAATTGATCTCAGGCAGAGGTCGACCCTCGCTTTGAATTCTTTTCCGTGTACCCCGGAGAATGAAAGGGGTTCTTCAACAAAAAGTCCACAACATTTTCGGCAGCGTTGGTCATTCTTGTCACACCATTTTCTGTTTCACCTGTCCTTGTCTCCACCCCCCTCCAGGTGTCGCCCATCTTCCCCACTTTTCCCCTGGGTATTTAGTCAGCCACCAATCGTGCAAGTTCTCCCACTTAAAAAGATGAGAGAGGCCTGTAATTTTCATCATAGGTACACTTAAACTATGACAGACAAAATTATACTTTTTTTTCTCCAAAAAATCACATTGTAGGATTTTTAATGAATTTATTTGCAAATGATGGTGGAAAATAAGTATTTTTTTTGCCCCACTGTATACCTGTGTTTTCTGTCTGTCTGTGCCAGTTTGTCTTGTTTGCCAAGTCAACCAGCGTTTTTCTCTCAGCTCCTGTTTTTCCCCAGTCTCTCTTTTTCTCATCCTCCTGGTTTTGACCCTTGCCTGCCCCTGACCTCGGGCATGCCTGCTGCTCTGTACCGTTTTGGTCTCTGGACTCTATCCCTTGGATTATAATAAATACCAGAGCTCAAACCATCTATTATCCTGTCTGCATCTGTGTCTCGCCTTGTGTCGTTATAATTATACCATTCTGGCGGAGAAAACTGCACACTCGCACTGGTATCTAGCTATTGAATTTTTTCAAGGCAAATGTAAATAAATTGCACTAACTGAACACAAAAATAAAGTTCTATACCCGAGGAAACTATATATAACATACCTCCATCTTCTGTTTTTGAAAAAACTAGTTTGAATTGAATAATATCCCAAAAATGCTCATCACTCTTAATCTCTATCCAACAATGTTACCAAGCTTCTCAACACATATAACCCCCATAGTGCTCTGTGGCACAATCCCAATACAACACAATAGGTTCATTCTCTGATCCTACTTCCATGATTGGATGGATAACATGTCAGTTCAAACGGAAAAATCTTTGATTGGTTGGAGGACGTCCTCCGGAAGTGGTCATAATTACCATGTATGTCCATGGAAGGGGGTGAGGCCTACCAGCCTCCTAGGTTTTGTATTGAAGTAAATGTAGCCAGAGGAGGATGGAAGCTAGCTGTCCTCCAGCTACACGATGGTGCTAGCCCAGACAGTGCGGTTGACGTTACTGTACAGTCGTGGCCAAAGGTTTTGTAGAATGACACAAATAATAATTTTCACAAAATCTGTTGCCTCAGTTTGTATAATGGCAATTTGCATATACTCCAGAATGTTATGAAGAATGATCAGATGAATTGCAATTAACTGCAAAGTCGCTCTTTTTCATGCAAATGAACTGAATCTCCCCCCAAAAAATTCCACTGCATTTCAGCCCTGCCAAAAAAGGACCAGCTGACATGTCAGTGATTCTCTTGTTAACACAGGTGTGAGTGTTGACGAGGACAAGGCTGGAGATCACTCTGTCATGCTGATTGAGTTTGAATAACAGACTGCAAGCTTCAAAAGGAGGGTGGTGCTTGGAATCATTGTTCTTCCTCTGTCAACCATGGTTACCTGCAAGGAAACACGTGCCGTCATCATTGCTTTGCACAAAAAGGGCTTCACAGGCAAGGATATTGCTGCCAGTAAAATTGCACCCAAATCAACCATTTATCGGATCATCAAGAACTTCAAGGAGAGTGGTTCAATTGTTGTGAACAAGGCTTCAGGGTGCCCAAGAAAGTCTAGCAAGCACCAGGACTATCTCCTAAAGTTGATTCAGCTGTGGGATCGGGGCACCAGTACAGAGCTTGCTCAGGAATGGCAAAAGAAAGGTGTGAGTGCATCTGCATGCACAGTGAGTCGAAGACTTTTGGATGGCCTGGTGTCAAGAAGGGCAGCAAAGAAGCCACTTCTCTCCAGGAAAAACATCAGGGACAGACTGATATTCTGCAAAAGGTACAGGGATTGGACTGCTAAGGACTGGGGTAAAGTCATTTTCTCTGATGAATCCCCTTTCCGATTGTTTGGGGCATCCGGAAAAGAGACAAGGTGAGCACTACCATCAGTCCTGTGTCATGCCAACAGTAAAGCATCCTGAGACCATTCATGTGTGGGGTTGCTTCTCAGCCAAGGGAGTGGGCTCACTCACAATTTGCCTAAGAACACAGCCATGAATAAAGAATGGTACCAACACATCCTCCAAGAGCAACTCTCCCAACCATCCAGGAATAGTTTGGTGACAAACAATGCCTTTTCCAGCATGATGGAGCACCTTGCCATAAGGCAAAAGTGATAACTAAGTGGCTCGGGGAACAAAACATCGATATTATGGGTCCATGGCCAGGAAACTCCCCAGATTTTAATCCCATTGAGAACTTGTGGTCAATCCTCAAGAGGCGGGTGGACAAACAAAAACCCACACATTCCGACAAACTCCAAGCATTGATTATGCAAGAATGGACTGACATCAGTCAAGGTTTTGGCCCCGATATTAATTGACAGCATAAGTCGCTCTGGATAAGAGCGTCTGCTAAATGACTTAAATGTAAATGTAAAATTGCAGAGGTCTTGAAAAAGAAGGGTCAACACTGCAAATATTGACTCTTTGCATCAACTTTATGTAATTGTCAATAAAAGCCTTTGACACTTATGAAATGCTTGTAATTATACTTCAGCATTCCATAGTAACATCCAACAAAAATATCTAAAGACACTGAGGCAGCAGACTTTGTGGAAATTAATATTTGTGTCATTCTCAAAACTTTTGGCCACGACTGTAGACCTTCATTGCAAAACAGTATATTTTAACCAATTATTTGGTGACATAGTTTTATCTAAAAAGGACAACTTTAATGTTTCACTTTTGTACTTTTAGAAAATGTCACTGAGGGATGGTCCTCCACTTCCTCCTCTGAAGAACCTCTGCTGCAGATCCTCTCAAGCTCTGTCAGGTTGGATGGGGAGCGCTGCACAACTATTTTCAGGTCTCTTTAGAGATTTTCGATCTGGTTCAAGTGCGGGCTCTGGCTGGGCCACACAAGGACATTCAGAGACTCAAAGCCACTCCTGCGTTGTCTTGGCTGTGTGCTTAGGGTCATTATCCTTTGGAAGGTGAACCTTCAACCCGGTCTGAGGTCCTGAGCACTCTGGAGCAGGTTTTCATCAAGGATTTCTGTACTTTGCGCTGAACAACAGCCCCACAGCATGATGCTGCCACCACCATGCTTCACCGTAGGGATGGTTCCAGGTTTCCTCAAGACGTGACACTTGTCATTCTGACCAAAGATTACAATCTTGGTGTCATCAGACCAGAACATCTTGTTTCTCATGGTCTGAGTCCTTTAGGTAACTTTTGGCAAACTCCAGGAGGGTTGTCATGTGCCTTTTAGCGAGGAGTGGCTTCCGTCTGGTCAACCTACCATAAGGGCCTGATTGGTGGAGTGCTGCAGATATGGTTGTCCTTCTGGAAGGTTCTTCCATCTCCACAGATGAACTCTGGAGCTATGTCAGAGTGAACATTGCGTTCTTGGTCACCTCCATGACCAAGGCTATTCTCGATCGATTTCTCAGTTTGGCCGGGCGGACAGCTCTAGAAATAGTCTTGGTGGTTCCAAACTTCTTCCATTTAAGAATAATGGAGGACACTGTGTTCTTGGCCACTTTCAATGATGTAGAGATGTTTTTCTACCCTTCTCCAGGTCTGTGCCTCGACACAATCCTGTCTCAGTACTCTACGGACAATTCCTTCCACCTCATGGCCTGGTTTTTGATCTGACATGCACTGTTAACTGTGGGGCCTTACATAGACAGGTCAATGTCTTTCCAAATCATATCCAATTAATTGAATTTACCGTATGTGGACTCTAATCAAGTTGTAGAAACATCTCAAGGATGATCAATGGAAACATGATGCACCTAATACAATTTTTAATGCATTTGCAAAATTTTAAAACCTGTTTTTGCTTTGTTATTATTGGGTATTGTGTGTAGATGGATAAGGATTTTTATTTAATCCATTTTAGAATAAGGCTGTAATGTAGCAACATTTTGAAAAAGTCAAGGGGTCTGAATACTTTCCCGAATGCACTGTATATGCAGTGTTCAGATAAATGATTGCATGAATAAACTCACCAGTTGAAAAAGTATATGGCTTCAATAGCCAACTACTGTATAAGCATGCCAACTCGTAAAAGAGCAATCAGTCAGTCACTTATTTATGTCTGCTCAGACAGACGGGCTTCCTGTTGCAGTAATAAACATTTTGGTGGCAAAAAAAAATGTATACAACATCTACAATGTTTCAGGGGGATATGGAACAAAATTATTTCAATTTATCAGGGTTGCTGCAGGTGCGCCGCTCAGCATTTTCTTTTGTCAGTGCACCAATTTGAGTGCTTTGTAATTTGTTATATGCTGTTTTTAAGGACATGTAAATGTGGTCACTTGCTGGCTGCGTCAGTGGATGCATTAATGGGTTTACGCACCTAATGCATGTGGATGATGTCAAATGTCATAAATTGTCACTTGTCTGGTGCCATTTTTATGGAAGCCCATAGGCCAGGCTCACTAACCAATGATGAATGGCCAGTTCACTGACAAAGCTACAGTGGTAACAAAATACCTTTCTAGTCAACCCAATGATGAAGCATAGGCTACTCAACTCATACCAATATCTCCAGATAGACTAGTTTATCTGGATAGTGCAGTAGGTAACAAAATAACCTTTCATCTGCATATGTGGTGAATGAGAAGCATCCAATGCAAAAAAAAACATATCTCTGCAAAACTAGATATGACAAGGCTACAGTAGGCTTGACAAACTGCAAAAAAACTGTTTCTTTTTAGACATCTAAAACTAGATTTGCTTCCCACGTGGACAGCCACAACCAACCATATTATAAGGGGATTTTTTATTATGCTTATTTATTTATTTATATTTAATTTTTACGGATTGGCAGCCCTAGTGTACACATTTTTCTCCCCAATTTCATGGTATCCAATTGTTGTAGTAGCTACTATCTTGTCTCATTTCGCTGAATCAACTCCCGTCAAGCAGTTTTGTTGGGGGTAACTGCCTTGCTCAAGGGCAGAGATATTTCCATCTTGCTGACTCAGGGATTCAAACCAGCGAGTTGAAAGTCATGCGTTATTGTCCTCCGTTTTATTTATCAGACACAACCCAATCAGTCCCCGTACTGCTTCTTAACACAGCAGCTCATAACCATGGCCAGTGACAAAGCTAGTGGTAAGTCAACCAAGTCAAGTGCCACATCCATATGGAAAGAAGCCAGCCGCACGTATTTATAAGGGGATTTTTAATGCTTATTTATTTATTTATATTTCATTTTTACCCCTTTTTTTCTCCCCAATTTCATGTCGGAGGGTACAACACCGTGCACCTGGCAACCTTGGTTCCAACCCGAAGCCAGCCGCACCAAGCGCTCACTGCGCCCGGCCCACCACAGGGGAACGAAGAAGGCTGCAGCTTGAAAATGAAGGAGCACTGGGAGAGAAGCTTGGTTCCAGAATCTACAGCGTAGTGCTCCGGAGGAGGTAAGCGGGGTTCTCGGGGCACTGGGGTAGGCTGGGAGTTTATGCATGTGACCCGCTGCCCAGTGGGGAATCCACTGAATTTCTCCAGCAAAGTATCGAATACCTGGTCATGGCGTTCTGCCAGGGTATGGAGTCCCTCCATATGACATTGAATTAACTCCTTGTGTCTTCCAATGGTGGCTCCTTGCAGGGAGACAGCATTGTGGAGCTGGTTTGAGTCTGCTGGGTCAGTTCTCACATTTCAGGAGAAGACCCAGATGCAGACAGTGTCGAAGTAACAAAAGTTTACTACAAGAACAGGGGGCAGGCAGAGGTCAGTAATACAGATCAGAGTCCATAAGGTATAGAACGGCAGGCAGGCAGAAATGGTCAGAACAGGAAAAACTAGACAACAGGAACTAGAAAAAGACAGGTGCAAGGGGAAAAACACTGGTAGGCTTGACATACAAAATAAACTGGCAACAGACAAACAGAGAACACAACTATAAATACACTGGGGAGATGGGAGACAAGCATAAAGACAGGTGAAACAGATCAGGGTTTGTCACAACTGGTGCAACACTTTAGCATTTCAACAGAGCCACACAAGAACATTATGTATTTTGGCTAAACTGTGGTTGGCAAGGGACACTGAGATTTCAGAGAACAATGGATTCCAAGCAGGCACAAACTCAGGAAAAAATCTACAAATAGACAATTTGCGAAATTACAATGGCTTATATTTTCCCTTGCTCTAAACACAGTGGGTTGCAATGGAATCCTTAAGTGAGAAGATGGTCAGGTAATCTCCACAAAGACATGACAGGGGTGTGACACGGCCTTAACACAGTGGACAAGAAGGAAGCAAGAGCCTCTCACAACAACACTGGAATTAGCCATGCAAACCTTGGCCTAACTGCTCCCTATATCTCAACCTTCCTTTCTGTCTACCTGGCTGCCTGACTGTCTTACAGGCTCTGACTGTCTGCTTAGCTGGTTGACTTGACTGACTACTGACTGGCTCACTGTCTTTATGTCTGTCCTCTACTAATGTTTTGTCCAGGTCGTCCCTAGTGATTTTTTACGGTCTCTAAACCAGATCCTCAGACTCTGTGGGCAGCAGGGGGAGGTTGGTAGAGAAGAGGTTCTCAAGCCTCACAAACCTCAAGGAAGAGAAACTGAAAGAGAGAGATACAGGGTTAACTTGTATAATCTGAACCCTGTTCTAGTGGCAGTGGTGGTAAATGCTATAAGCAGTGCTTATTGTAATAGGAATATTGTTTGCTTTTCTTATGATTCATTACAAACTTGTCACACCCTGATCTGTTTCACCTGTCCTTGTGCTTGTCTCCACCCCCTCCAGGTGTCGCCCATCTTCCCCACGTATCCTCTGGGTATTTATACCTGTGTTTTCTGTCTGTCTGTGCCAGTTCATCTTGTTTGTTCAAGCATGCCAGTGATTTGTGTCTCAGCTCTTGCTTTTTCCCGTTTCGCTTTTCTTGTCCTCCTGTTTTTTTTTTACCCTTGCCTGTCCTGACCCTGCACCTGCCTGCCTGTCCCTGCCTGCCATCCTGTACCTTTGCTCCACCTTTTTGGATTACTGACTTCTGCCTGACCTGAGCCTGCCTGCCGTCCTGTACCTTGGCATCTAATAACCTTGACCTGTCATTTCCCTGCCCTGGTTGTTACATTAACCATAATTACTTCACAGTCTGCACTTGGGTCTTACTTTGATTCCTGATAAAACTAAAGATATCTGAGGTCTCAGCTTAGAGAGGAGAAGCCTCGTGGGGTGTTGTTCTGTCACATGTTATGAAACAGTATTTGTCAGTCACATGAATGGAACAAAACGGTAATGATTGATTCCTTGTACCAAATCATGCAAATATAATTTGTCTGTGTATAGCCTATATAAGACAACTGTTGGGAGAGCTTCTTGTAATGGACAGACTTGTAATATGGTGCATTGAGTGGGTTGGAACCTCTCTAGCGCGCTGACAATGAACAATGATTCATTTAAGATTGACTTTGAGTGTCCCTGTGTAAGAATTTTTTGCCACAGGGTTATAAATAAATGCGCTTTATATTAAGTTTGATTTGATTTAATCCTATTCTTTAACTTATATTTTTGGTTGAAATGGAGACATGAATCCAACATATTCATTATTAACTTAAATTTGACATCAACCAAAGCTTGAAACCCTAGGTCTACATGTACTGTCTATTTTCAGATGAACTCTGGGTCGAATTGAAACAGCATAGTAGCTGTTGATGACTTCGCAAATGCTACATAGGCCTATATAGTGTCATTGATGATATATGACTTACAGAAAGAGTATGGCTACATTTAATTTGCTCCGTTAAACCCTTTGGAATGACGTCGATAGCAACAGTGAATCTATTCAGTCATTACGAGATCTCATATTCTTCGTACCATTTGAAAGGACACACTTTGAAGTTTGTGGACATGTGAAAGCAATTTAGGAGAATATAACACAATAGATCTGGTAAAAGATAATACAAAGACAAAAACAACCGTTCTTTTGTAATTTTTTTTTAACCATCTTTGAAATGCAAGAGAAAGGCCATAATATATTATTCCAGCCCAGGTGCAATTTTGATTTTGGCCACTTGATTTTGGCAGCAGTGTATGTGCAAAATTTTAGACTGATCCAATAAACCATTGCATTTCTGTTCAAAATGATGTATTAAGACTGCCCAAATATGCCTAATTTGTTTATTAATAACTTTCATGTTTAAACTTGTGCACTCTCCTCAATCTTTCCCTGTAATAGCTACTGTAAATTGGACAGTGCAGTTAGATTGACAAGAATTTAAGCTTTCTGCCAATATCAGATATAGCTATGTCCTGGGAAATGTTCTTGTTACTTACAACCTAATGCTAATCGCATTAGCCTACATTAGCTTAACCGTCCCGTGGAAGGGACACTGATCCGGCAGAAGTAACCCTGGATGGGAGACCAAATGGATAGCTGTAGAGAGATGAACTCTCCAGTAGGAAGTACTGCCCAGCCTATTGTTTTTTTTTTAATAGTTGAAATAACATTGAAGATTTTATGTTGTTTTTAAAGGTACAAACTCAACGTATTTTAGACTAGGCTTGTCTATGGTGAAAATTGGTTACCATAATGACATCATTCTGTGGTTGAAATTTCACCCTCAAAATAACAGTTTATGTTGATGACTTTTTGCAAATACAATGTATTTTCCACAGATTCCATGTCACAATACCTTGACAAATTACATTGAAATAATATTGATTCGTCCAGTTTGTAACCAGAGGGCGTACTCAAAATCTCTATCAGTATTGAGGGTCTTCTATACCACGGCAACAGCTGTCGTTACTTTGCAACGTGACGCACGAGAACTTGGAGGAAGACGCTTCAACAAAAAAATAGTTACTAGAATAGTATCAAATGTTGTGCTTAAGCTGGACATTATCATAAGCTTTTCATCTGACTCCGAGAATCTCTGACAGATCATTGTTTTTATTGACAGAATAACCTTTATTGACCCATACATCAGGGATTTGAAGATTCATTTGAGCATGCAGTCATCCACAATCATATCATGCTTCAACATGAGCTGATTGTTGATAGGGAGATGGACAAAGGAGATGAAGGTTGACGTTTATTGGGATGAGTCCTTGAGGCAGAACTGAGCTATTTCCGCTAGATGGCTAGTTGCAAAGTCAAAATTGGCTTTATTGTAAGAATGAATGAAAACAAAAATGTGGCTTTTGGTTTTAATTTAAGGTTAGGCATTAGGGTTAAGGTTAGGATTAAGATCAGGGTTAGGTTTAAAATCAGATTTTATGACTTTTTGACTGTGCAGCTAGTGACCACTCTGCAGAGCTGCCTCCAGGACATGATTAATGACAAAAAATGCTAACCTGCAAAGTGGATGCGATGCATGTGCATAAAATCTGTATAGCTGTGGAATATTGACATGCAAAACTTTTCTCATGCCCACCAGGGGTCAGAACAGACTAGATACTGGTCCGCAGTGAGGTCAGTGAGGGTTTGGGTGCTCTGATGTGACAAACACATTTGAAAGTGAATAGTGTTGCCTCAAGTTCGCACTTAAGTGACATTGAAGACCTACATCTAAATTCACGAGAGAGTAGACAAAAAAGGACATCTCATCCTATATTTCAGGTAGGCATAGGTCAACTGATGCCTGCTTTTGCTAATGTTTTGGTTTTTCTTATGCCTGCTTTTGATTAATTACCATAGTGATGAAACTACAGCGACTGCAATATGACTCTTAATTGTCCTCTATTTTGTGTGTTGTTCTGGCTCCTCTCTGGTCGAGAGATAAATGACAGTTCAGTCCGTGCTGTGCATTCTGGGATACCTGTTGCTAAATCTATTATAAAACAAAACAAAAAGCACCTTCAACACCCAACATGGTGAAAGCAACTCAGGTAAAACGCTAACCAACTGGAGCCAGGGTCATTCCAATTGTGTTCATTTTTTCTAGCACAAGTACAATACAGGAAGGCACAATTTACAGTCCAATATTTACACGTGTTTTGGGGAACAGGGGATTGTGGAGCAAGTGTTTAAATTGTGCAGTATTTAGCAATCATAATAGGAATCTGGTAGCGGCAGTTGTGATGTGTGTGAAGCATGAATACAGTTGAAGTCGGAAGTTTACATACACTTAGGTTGGAGTCATTTTTACTCATTTTTAAACCACTCCACACATTTCTGGTTAACAAACTATTCGTTTTGGCAGGTCGGTTAGGACATCTACTTTGTGCATGACACACGTAATTTTTCCAACAATTGTTTACAGAACAATTATTTCATTTATAATTCACTGTATCACAATTCCAATGGATCAGAAGTTTGCATACCTACCTTCAAACTCAGTGCCTCTTTGCTTGACATCATGGGAAAATCAAAAGTAATCAGCCAAGACCTCAGAAAATAAATTGTAGACCTCCACAAGTCTGGTTCATCATTGGGAGCAATTTCCAAATGCCTGAAGGTACCACGTTCATCTGTACAAACATCTGTACAAATAGTACGCAAGTATAAACACCATGGGACTACACAGCCGTCATCCTAGAGATGAACGTACTTTGGTGCGAAAGTGCAAATCAATCCCAGAACAACAGCAAAGGACCTTGTGAAGATACTGGAGGAAACATGTACAAAAGTATCTATAACCACAGTAAAATGAGTCCTATATTTACATAACCTGAAAGGCTGCTCAGCAAGGAAGAACCCACTGCTCCAAAACCGCCATAAAAAAAGCCAAACTACGGTTTGCAACTGCACATGGGGACAAAGATCATACTTTTTGGAGAAATGTCCTCTGGTGTGATGAAACAAAAATAGAACTGTTTGGCCATAATGACCATCGTTATGTTTGGAGGAAAAAGAGGGAGGCTTGTAAGCCGAAGAACACCATCCCAACCGTGAAGCATGGGGGTGGCAGCATCATGTTGTGGGGGTGCTTTGCTGCAGGGGGGACTGGTGCACTTCACAAAATAGATGGCATCATGAGGCAAGAAAATTATGTGGATATAATAAATGGATCTTCCAAATGGACAATGACCCCAAGCATACTACTAAAGTTGTGGCAAAATGGCTAAAGGACAACAAAGTCAAGGTATTGGAGTGGCCATCACAAAGCCCTGACCTCAATCCTATAGAAAATATGTGGGCAGATCTGAATAAGTGTATGCGAGCAAGGAGGCCTACAAGAAATGAAAGCCAGAATAAATAATTCTCTCTACAATTATTCTGACATTTCACATTCTTAAAATAAAGTGGTGATCCTAACTGACTATAGACAGGACATTTTTACAAGGATTAAATGTCAGGAATAGTGAAAACTGAGTTTATATGTATTTGGCTAAAGGGCATGTAAACTTCCGACTTCAACTGTATATACAGTATATATATTTGTGTGTGTGTGATGAGTGTATATCTGTGTGGGTGAGTGCGTGTGTGCTAAGATCTATAGAGTCAGTGCAGGTGGTCAGTCCAGTTCAAGGTTTTAGTAGTCTGATGGCTTGTAGATACATGTATAAACTATCTCTGTCGTTTTTACGTAAGGGCAGCTAATGGGAGTTTTGATAAAGTTGATTGCCGCTTTGTGATGTGAGGAAAATAATAAACAACAACTTATTTTGTTTTGTGAACATGACATCTTGTCCTTGTCTTCTACAAGACAAGAACAGAAGTGAGCTGGACTGGTGGAAAATAGACATTGCGTGATTTGCTGTGTTCCTCTGTTTTCATTTAGGGTTTGTTGTCTGTGTTTTGTCTGCGACGTATAAACAGATCAGTTAAAGAGCAGTGGTGTTACTGCTTCATTTACTCTACTCTGTTCTCTGTTTTTCTCTGGGGCCATCATTACCTCAATGATAAATAACTCTATTCACTGTAATTGACGACTGATTGAAACACAGAGGACTTGGACTTTATACACTCTTTTAAAGAAAGGCTTGGAGCATACTTTCTTTTAAAATTGCCAGTACACAAGTCATTATGTTCATATTAGCAAGAGTAACTACTATTTCTCCATTACTTTTCTATTATTAGAAGTGACCAATGAGGCCAATAAGTGCTGGTTGCAGCATAGCTCAACCTTACCTTGAGAGTGTGACTTTTCAAATCAAATGTTATTAGTCACATGCGCTGAATACAACCGGTTTACAGTGAAATACTTACATACGAGCCCCTAACCAACAATGCAGTTAAAAAAAATATCAGTAAAAACACTTGTCAGTTGGTCAGCGCATGCTCGCAGTACACGTCCTGGTAATCCGTCTGGCCTTGTGAATGTTGACCTGTTTAAAGGTCTTACTCAAATCAGCTGCGGAGAGCGTGATCACACAGTCTTCCGGAACAGCTGGTGCTCTCATACATGTTTCAGTGTTATTTGCCTCGAAGCAAGCATATAAGTAGTTTAGCTCATCTGGTAGGCTCGTGTCACTGGGCAGCTCTTGGCTGTGCTTCCCTTTGTAGTCTGTAATGGTTTACAAGCCCTGCCACATCCAATGAGCATCAGAGCCGGTGTAGTAGGATTCGATCTTAGTCCTATATTGAAGCTTTGCCTGTTTGATGGTTCGTCGGAGGGCATAGCGAGATTTCTTATAATCGAGGATAGAATTATGGTAAGATTTGCCAAATGGAGGATGACGGAGAACTTTATGCGTCTCTGTGTGTGGAGTAAAGGTGGTCCAGAGTTTTTTTTCCTCTGGTTGCACATTTAACATGCTGATAGAATTTGGTAAAACAGATTTAAGTTTGTCTGCATTAAAGTCCCCGGCTACTTGGAGATCATTTTCTTGTTTGCTTATGGAATACAGCTCATTCCATTCCGTCTTAGCGCCAGCCTCCGTCTGTGGTGGTATGTAAAACAGCTACAAAAAATACAGATGAAAACTCTCTAGCTAGATAGTGTGGTCAACAGCTACACCTCAGGCGAGCAATAGCTCGAGACTTCCTTAGATATCGTGCACCAGCTGTTATTTTAAAAATACATAGTCTGCCGCCCCTTGTCTTACTAGATTCCGCTGTTCTATCCTGCCGGTACAGTGTATAGCCAGCCAGATGTATGTTGATAGTGTCGTCGTTCAGCCACGACTCCATTAAGCATAAGACATCATAGTTTTAATATCCCGTTGGTAGTTTAATCTTCCACGTAGGTCATTGATTTTATTCTCCAAAGATTGCACGTTTGCTAACAGAATGGAAGGAAGTGGGGGTTTATTCGATCGCCTACAAATTCTCAGAAGGCAGCCCGTCCTCTGGTTTTTCTCCGCCTCCTAGCACAAATCACGAGGATCTGGGCCTGTACCTAAAAAAGCAGTATATCATTCGCGTCGGGCTCGTCAGACTCGTTAATGGAAAAAAAGATTCTGCCAGTCCGTGGTGAGTAATCGCAGTCCTGATGTCTAGAAGTTATTTTCGGTCATAAGAGATGGTAGCGGCAACATAAGTTAAATAAGTTAAGTACAAAATAAGTTAAAAAATAAGTTACAAACAACGCAAATACTATACGAACAAAAAACACAATCGGTTGGGGACCTGTAAAATGTCAGCCTTCTTCTCCGGCGCCATTGTACTACTTTTACATGTAAAGTTCTGTTTCAGACCATATAGTTTACAGATAATCATTTGGGAGTTTATTCAAGTTCAACTACTGGGCCATACATGAGCACGTGTAGCTATTCTCCAGTCAGTCAGGCAATGGCTTTTATGCACATACATGATAGATGACACCCCAGGGCATTTGAGATGTTCCAAATAAAAGTCCCTGAGCTGGCCTATGACCCATTTTCATTATAACGCACCATAAACATAAACCCTAACCCTAACCCTAACCCATAAAGAAAAAGGTGTCTTTTTCAGGCTCGTTTGGTATAAATATAGGTGTTTAGACAATCTCTCCTGAGAGCAATGTGGCATTACAGGGATGATGAATAAGTATTAGCACAACAAGAATATAACTGGCCTGGAAAGAGGAGGGTGATCCATCACACGCCTCCCAAAGCCCTTCACTCTGTGTGTAAATTTAAGGGATTTCAGAGAAACCCTGCGGGAATGAATGAGGGGAAGAATACCAAAAAAAAGAGGGAGCTGGGCAGCTCTTGGCTGGAATGAAAGATAAGGAAACTGTAGTTTTCGAGAGAGGGGGGGTTGACTAAGACCAGAAATCAGTTATCTTAGAATAACACCATCAATAACCATTGGTAATATGCTTTGGGGTTTTTCTCTGTCGCTATGGCCTATGAATGACTGCATGTTCTAGGGAATCCATACTCAGTAGGCAGACCTTGGTCCGGACACAGAACGGGGTCAATACGGACCGCTGGTCCTGACTTTAAAAAAAATAAAGTTGACATAGCAATGGACGCTAAAAGCTAATTGAATCCATCCGGACCTTTCCCACCTAGGAAATTTGTGTGACTGGACCTTTTCAAATAGTATTTGAGTACCCTGATCTATGATCTATGAACGACCTTGTCCCATAAACAAGGTTGTCTGACATAGTATATAAGAAGGAGCTACTTGGCAATTAGAGGCTTGTAAATCAGGTAATCCATCTTACCCTGATCAACTTGCTAGTTGCTCAACGAAGATCAGGTTATCAGATGTCCTGACTTGAACTGACAGTAACAAGGTGATTAGTTTTCCTTGTTGTGGTTGCTTATTGTTCCTGCAAAGCATTCAAAACATCAAGGTCAGACAAATGCTAGTTCTAATAGTGCTAGTATAAACATTATAATTTACTGACTGAAATCAGAAACTTATCAACATTTCTTTAAAAAAAAAGTGACACAAATATTTGAACTACCAATAATAGTCCTGTCAAAATAGAATAGGCCATTATATTATTATTTCTCAAGTGACCGTGACACAATAGCAAATGAAACACAAAAACACAGAGCAGCATTTAGATGAAACTCTCCCTCCTACTCTCTCCTTTGTTTTACGTGTATTATACAGAGTCTCATCATCTGAATAGTCCCTCTGAATTGTCCCTTCTTGTTTATTCAGTTTTCTTCCATTTGGTACTGTTAGGGGTGCGTGACTGGTGGCAGGGAAGTCAGACGCAGGAGAACAGAACTAGGTAATAGCCGGAGCAGTTTAATTGCAAAACCAACGGCATAAAGAAATAACCAACATGGGTACAAAACCCGACGGGCACCACTAAACATGTGCACAAGCACTTACAACAAACAATACCACACAAAGACATGGGGGGGAACAGAGGGTTAAATACACAACAATTAATGAGGGAAATGAAAACCAGGTGTGTAGGAAAACAAGACAAAATAAATGGAAAATTAAAAGAGGATCGACGATGGCTAGAAGACCGGTGACGCCGACCGCCGCCCGAACAAGGAGAGGAACCGACTTCGGTGGAAGTCGTGACAGGTACGTAAATGAACATGACAGAGGCCATTGCAGCCCCTGTAGGTGCAACAGCATTGACCTCTTGAGTGACAGCGTCTTGAGTAGTTGAATTCTCCTCTAGGGAATGATAACTTGGCCGTGCTAGCAGGGGACACTGCAGGTCAGAGATGGCACTCCGTGACATTATCACTCTCCCCTTCCAAAAAAGCGAATGGAAAAAAAGAATGTGATTTTTATTTTATTTTCTTTCACCACTTTAAGCTACTTCTGATCTCCCATCCAGGGGCCGACCAGAACCGACCATGCTTAGCTCCAAAGGCAATTCAGCAGTGGGGATGCAGGGTTGGCGCCCCACCCTTGGGTTGTGCCGTGCCGGAGGTCTTTGTGGGCTATACTCGGCCTTGTCTCAGGATGGTAAGTTGGTGGTTGAAGATATCCCTCTAGTGGTGTGGGGGCTGTGCTTTGGCAAAGTGGGTGGGGTTATATCCTTCCTGTTTGGCCCTGTCCGGGGGTATCATCGGATGGGGCCACAGTGTCTCCCGACCCCTCCTGTCTCAGCCTCCAGTATTTATGCTGCAGTAGTTTGTGTCGGGAGCTAGGGTCAGTTTGTTATATCTGGAGTTTCTCCTGTCCTATCCAGTGTCCTGTGTGAATTTAAGTATGCTCTCTCTAATTCTCTTTCTCTCTTTCTTTCTCTCTCTCGGAGGACCTGAGCCCTAGGACCATGCCTCAGGACTACCTGACATGATGACTCCTTGCTGTCCCCAGTCCACCTGGCCGTGCTGCTGCTCCAGTTTCAACTGTTCTGCCTGTGATTATTATTATTTGACCATGCTGGTCATTTATGAACATTTGAACATCTTGGCCATGTTCTGTTATAATCTCCACCCGGCACAGCCAGAAGAGGACTGGCCACCCCTCATAGCCTGGTTCCTCTCTAGGTTTCTTCCTAGGTTTTGGCCTTTCTAGGGAGTTTTTCCTAGCCACCGTGCTTCTACACCTGCATTGCTTGCTGTTTGGGGTTTTAGGCTGGGTTTCTGTACAGCACTTTGAGATATCAGCTGATATATGAAGGGCTATATAAATACATTTGATTTGATTTGATTTGCTATGTTGCTGGAATGAAAGTGCCAGAACTTGCAACTGGAAAAATAGCAGTGAAAGGAAATGCCAGGGTAACATTAAACAAAGGGAAAATTGCAGGAAAGAGGGAGGTGTTTTATTTAATTGTCTTATAAAAATTATTATTTTTGGGCTCCATTTACATTAATTTGTTCTCGCATTTCAAAATTGCAATATTTTGTTTTGCTATCAATACTTTGGGTTTATGTTTTGCTTTTAATATCATTATTTTTGTTTGCAATACTAAGAATTTTGTTCTCAATTTCAGAAGTTTTGCTTGATATAGGACAGAAGTAACTCACTAGAGGATTACACCATATAGTAACACTATAACTCCACTAAAAGGTGTTTAAAGCGGCAATCCTTAATTGAAGCATTAACAGCGTGTTCTCCCCACCACAGTTTCAGTAAAAAGATGAGGGATGTGGCTGGACAAATGCAACCACAAATCCATAGAGCAGGCTATTGATGCAAAGACTGACCAACCGTGATATCAAAACTTTTCATAGTTTTAACCATGTTTTTAGGCTATACACTCGTTATTTACATTTACTTTGTTTACAAACATTGCAGTTAAACAAACTTTGTACCTCATTTTGGGTTCTGATGAGGTACAAACAATAGTCGAACTAAACTCATGAGGCATTTACAAGTTATATTCTGCAAGAATCAATGGGTGCATATCATTCATTTATAAACCCAAAAATGGATGTAGCAACTAAGGATTTCCCATTTAAGCAGTGACCTTCATACACAGAACTACACGTAACTGACAAAATAAAGGAAACACTTGAGTAAATGGGGGATAAGAAGTATATTGAGTATATTAAAAGAAGGTGCTTCCACACAGGTGTGGTTCCTAAGTAAATTAAGCAATTACTAAATCAAATCAAATGTATTTGTCACATGCGCCGAATACAACAGGTGTCGACCTTACAGTGAAATGCTTACTTACAAGCCCTTAACCAACAATGCTTTAAGACGTTTTAAGAAAAGTAAAAAAATAAATAAAAAAGTAACTAATAATTAAATGTAGAGGCTATATACAGGGGGTACCGGTACAGAGTCAATGTGGAGGCTATATACAGGGGGTACCGGTACAGAGTCAATGTGGAGGCTATATACAGGGGGTACCGGTACAGAGTCAATGTGGAGGCTATATACAGGGGGTACCGGTACAGAGTCAATGTGGAGACTATATACAGGGGGTACCGGAACAGAGCCAATGTGGAGGCTATATACAGGAGATACCGGTACAGAGTCAATGTGTGGGGGCACCGGTTAGTTGAATTAATTGAGTTAATATGTGCATGTAGGTAGAGTTAAAATGACTATGCATAGAAAATAAACAGAGAGTAGCAGCAGTGTAAAAGAGGGGTCTGGGTAGCCCTTTAATTAGCTGTTCAGGAATCTTATGGCTTTGGGATAGAAGCTGTTAAGAAGCCTTTTGGACCTAGACCTGGCGCTTGCCGTGCGGTAGCAGAGAGAACAGTCCATGACTAGGGTGGCTGGAGTCCCATCATGCTATGGGTCATGTATAAAATGTCTAGTTGCCCATTAATTTGGCTACAATGGCTAGAAAAAGAGATCTCAGTGACTTTGAAAGAGGGGACTCAGCCACCAGATCTCAACCCAATTGAACACTTTTGGGAGATTCTGGAGCGGCACCCGAGACAGTGTTTTTCCATCACCATCAACAAAGCACTAAATTATGGAATTTCTCGTAATTTTTGTTTGTTGCATGCGTAAAATAGAATTCCAGACACTTGTAGAATATATAACCAAGGTAACTGGATGAGCCCCGTTCGAGACTATCCTACCAACGGGACTTTATAAACTGTAATATCTTATGTTTCACAGAGTCGTAGCTGAACAACGACATGAATAATATACAGTTGACTGGGTTTTGTGGGCATCAGCAGGACAGAACAGCTACGCCCAGTAAAACAAGGGGTGGGGGTGTGTGTCTATTTGTCAATAATATCTGATATTAAGGTAGTCTCGAGGTATTGCTCGCCTGAGGTAGAGTACCTCATGATAAGCTGTAGACCACAATATCTACCAATAGAGCTTTCATCTATATTTTTCGTAGGCCGTCTATTTAGCAGCACAAGCCGACACTCAACAAGCTGTATACGGCCATAAGCAAACAAGAAAATGCTCATCCAGAAGTGGCGCTCCTAGAGGCCGGGGACATTAATGCAGGCAAACTTAAATCCATTTAACCTAATTTCTACCAGCATGTCACATGTGCAACCTGAGGGAAAAACTCTAGACCACCTTTACTCCACACACAGAGATGTGTACAAAGCTATCCGTCACCTTCCATTTTGAAAATCTGACCATAATTCTATCCTGATTCCCGCGTGCAAGCAAAAACTAAAGCAGGAAGTACCAGTGACTCACTCAATACGGAAGTGGTCAGATTACGCGGATGCTACGCTACAGGACTGTTTTGCTAGCACAGACTGGAAAATGTTCCGGGATTCATCCAATGGCGTTTAGGAGTATACCACTTCAGTCACCGGCTTCATCAATAAGTGCATCGATGACGTCATCCCCACAGTGACCATACGTACATAACCCAACCAGAAGCTATGGATTACAGGCAACATCCGCACCAAGCTAAAAGCTAGAGCTGCAGCTTTGAAGGAGCGGGACACTAATCCGGACGCTTATAAGAAATCCCGCTATGCCCTCAGATGAACCATCAAACAGGAAAAGCGTCAATACAGGACTAAGATTGAATCCTACTACACCGGCTCTGATGCTTGTCGGATGTGGCAGGCTTACAAACCATTATGGACTACAAAGGGAAACCCAGCCGCTAGCTGCCCAGTGACACGAGCCTACCAGACGAGCTAAAAATGAATTTTATGCTTGCTTCGAGGCAGGCAACACTGAAGCATGCATGAGAGAACCAGCTGTTCCAGACGACTGTATGATAACGCTCTCTGTAGCCTATGTGAGCAAGACCTTTAAACAGTCAACATTCACAAGGCTGCCGGGTCAGACAGATTACCAGGACGTCTACTCAGATCATGCGCGGACCAACTGACAAGTGTCTTCACTGACATTTTCAACCTCTCCCTGACCCAGTCTGTAATACCTACATGTTTCAAGCAGACCACCATAGTCCCTGTGCCCAAGAAAGCAAAGGTAACCTGCCTAAATGGCAACCGCTCCGTAGCACTCACGTCTGTAGCCATGAAGTGCTTTGAAAATCATGGCTCACATCAACACCATCATCCTGAAAACCCTAGACTCACTCCAATTCATATACCGCCCCAACAGATCACCAGATGACGCAATCTCAATCGCACTCCACACTGCCCTTTCCCACCTGGACAAAGGGAACACCTATGTGAGAATGCTGTTCATTGACTACAGCTCAGCATTCAACACCATAGTGCCCACAAAGCTTTTCACTAAGCTAAAGACCCTGGGACTAAACACCTCCCTCTGCAACTGGATCCTGGACTTCCTGACGGGCCACCCCCAGGTGGTAAGGGTAGGTAACAACACATCTGCCACACTGATTTTCAACACTGGGGCCCCTCAGAGGTGCATTCTTAGTCCCCTCCTGTACTCCCTGTTCACCCACGACTGCGTGGCCAAGCACGACTCCAACACCATCATTAAGTTTTCTGTTGACATAATCGGTGGTAGGCCTGATCACCGGCAAGGATGATACAGCCAATAGGGAGGAGGTCAGAGACCTGTCAGTGTGGTGCCAGGACAACAACCTCTCCCTCAACGTGATCAAGACAAAGGAGATGAACGTGGACTCCAGGAGGGCCGAACACACCCCCATTCACATCGACGGGGCTGTAGAGGAGCAGGTTGAGAGCCTCAAGTCCCTTGGTGTCCAAATCACCAACAAACTATCATGGTCCAAACATAGTTGTGAAGAGGGCACGATAACGCCTTTTCCCCCACAGGAGACTGAAAATGTGAGATTTTCACATGTGGAGTTTTTCACTTTCCCATGTGGAATTGTAAGTTCACATGTGGAAAACAATCACATGTAAAAAATTAAATTTGCATTTTTATATGTGAACAACTTACATGTTAAAATCTCACTTTCACCTGTGGAATTGCATGTTCACATGTGAAAAACAATCATGTGGAAGTTTTTCATATATGAAACTGCAAATGTGATTATCCTATCTGATAGAATGTCACGTGTGAACTGCATATCAGATTTTCACATGTGAAACCGCAAATTTCCCATGTTAAAATACAATTCACATGTGAGGTGAAAACATTTTATTCTCCTCATATGTGAAAAGGTGGTGTTAACATGTGAACTCTAAATGTAATGCAAGCGAAAATATGGTTTCAAGTGTGAAATTTAAGTGCAACATGTGAAAACAGCTATTTCACTTGTGAAAATGTGATTTCACATGTGCAACTGTAAATTTGACATAATTTTCTTTTGCAAGGGTTAAGTGTGGCTCAAGTCCTTATTCTGACCTCAGTGATGACTGACTTCAGGAAGTAACACTTAACAGCAAAGTAGATGGCCGTACTGTGGGCTGCAGTCTTAGTGCAGAGCTGCTGATATACATACAGTGACTTATGTGACTAAATGACTACATTTACAGTCTCACATACAGTATATATATCATCACCAGATGACGGAAGAAAAAAACATATTTTGCTAATATATGATTGGGGTCCCTAGGTTGTCAGCTTGCCTGGGTGGGGGTACTTGGGCAAGGGTTCTTTGGTACGGGTGATGGTTCTACTGAATGTAGGACAACAACGACTCAAAAAACCCTTGGAGCCATTCAATGGTTCTTTGCAGTTCAGAAAATAAAATGTGAGGGCGCGGCTCATTCGAATAGTTTGGGGTGTGGTTTGCGCACAGCTTTTTTTGTGCAACCACGAGTGAGTGTCATTCCAGTTGATTTATTGTGTTGCAATGATTACGGCCAGTAGCAGTGTTGTGTTGAAGAGTCATGTCAGGCTTTATGTAAAATAAGTTGTCTGTAGTTCATCAGTGGCCTTACTACTTGAACACACCTAATATAATACGACTAACCAGAATAAAGAACTCTGTATGCTTCTTCAAAATGTTATTTGTAGAACCTTTGGGATTGGGAATGGTTCTTTAGAGAACCTCCAGAAAGGGTTATTTACAGCACTGTAAAGGTTCTATAAAGAACAATTAAAAAACAGTTATTTGTAGTACCAGAAAAGGGTTTTAATGATGGCCGAACCATTTCTGGTGCTATAATGATTATAGAGAATCTTATTTTGTATTTTTATAGAACCTTAGGAAAGGGTTCTTTGTAGCACATTGTAAAAAAGCCAACTTAACCAATCGCTTAACCAGCATTATTCTGTGAGTTGAGTGGACTTCAAAAGGACAAGAGTTTGAGCTAATGTGTTAAAGTTTGTTTATTCAAACTATCCTCGAAGTGCTCGAAACGCGTCAAAACCACGCCCATCATTATCACATTTCCCAGCATGCTCTATTGCAGGTTGATTTTCAGAATTGTTTGTTTCAATACCTGTACATTGATTGGTTAATTAATCGTATCCTACATAAACATAAAATACATACATTTTGCTAAACTAATCCAATCTGTTTGTAGTTGGACTTTTTGCACCTGTTACTGAGATGGCTGCTCCAGTTGATATGATTTAGGTTGTCTCAATAATTAGGTTGTTTTAATGTACGTTGTGAGTGTTGGCTATTCTCACTCAGGCTGGATTCACTTTGCAAGCCCCCTTGATGTGGCTTGTAAACCAGGTGTTTCAGACCACTGCATTAGGTTGTAACTAGGCTCTCAAAGGAAGGCCTAATATATCATAAAGAGTTTAACTTTACACTGGGAAATATGCAAATCAGATAGACTTTTTGGTTGAGAATCTTTTCTAAATTAGATGAACATACAATTCAACTTGAGAATGTACAGTGTGGTCCTGAATGATCAGATCCCTTGATAAAGATGAACATAAGACTGTATAAAATAAAATATAAATAATACAAATACTGAACTATATTGTATAACATTTGTGAAGACTTTCTATTAATACAATTGCTCAGAGAAATACATTTTGCGTAATTCTATAGCTAGAATTACACCTGTTATCTCCAGGAGTGATAAAAAGGATACTTCTCTTTAGCTGTTGTCAACTACTGTATTGTTTGCTAGTTAAGGACATCTACAGTACTTTAAGTGCTGCCTGTCTTCCCAATAGCCTACTTGGTGTGGAAACTTCTGACTGCTCGTATTTTGCAGATAGTTGTTGACACATCAACCAGGATCAAGGGGCAAGGCAATTTGTGACTTGTTTTGGTAATCAGTGGTGGTATTGGAGGGGGAGTGGTTTCTCCTCTCCTAGGCAATCAGTAATTAGTACTGGGAGGCGTGCTCTTTCCCTCTGCTAGGCAATTAGCAATTAGTGTTAGTACTTCAGTCTCCCCTGTTGCTCAGCAGCAGCTTTAAGCAGCAGTCGTGTCAGTCTTGTCAGAAAAACTAAGACAATAGCTGAACATAAGCCGGTTCTGCCAAGTTGTTCCAGGAAGGAACAAGAGGAAGGCTCCACACCACTCTGACTTGATTAGCTTTTGTAGCTTTGGCAACTATGTGTGTTTTCTATACCTGTTCTCTCCTCTCCCTGTAGGTTTTAGACACTCCCCACCCCTTGGCTGCAACCTTCCTAATTAAGTGTACCTTGCACACACCATCCATGTAGAATTCCGTGTCTCTGGCAGTGTTTTGAACTGCCGATCTGCGGCCAAGAATGCAGAGGTTCTCAGCCTAAGTTGCCCTTCGGTCTCTTGACTTTTTGGCCCAGTCGGAGACATGGATAACCACAGAGAACACTGCTACTCAAGCTGCTCTCCATCTGACTGTCTTCTCTCATGGTCCAAGAGCATCTGGTCATCGCAGTGGTGGCACAGGGCTACTAATTTCTTTTGACTGTAGATTTTCTCCCCCCTCATCTGTCCATTTGAATTCCATACTGTCACTTTTAACATTGTCATCTATTGGCCACCAGTTGCCCTTGGAGAGTTCCTCAATGAGCTAACTTCCTGATGATGGCACACCGCTTTGTACTTTCCGACTTCAACCTCCCAACATCTGCTTTAGATTAATTTATTTTCAACTATTTCCTCTACTTGCCTTTTGAACTCACCCTTTCCCAAACCCTGCAACTCACAAGGCAGGCAATATGCTTGACCTAATCTTTATTTGAGGCTGTTTGCCTACTAACCTCACTACAACCCCTCTCCAGGTCTCTGATCACTACTTTGTTTACTTTTGTCTTCCTCTAACCCTAACCACTCAGCCCCTACCCAGATGGCCATGTGCCATTGATCTTCTCCCTCTCTCCTCTATCATCTCTCCCTTCTGCCAAATCCTTCTCCCTGTCTCATGATCCTGCCTCTTCGACCCTACTCTCCTCCCTTTCCCCATCCTATGACTCGCACTGTCCCTTTCCTCCAGGCCTGCTCGAGCCACCCTCCTGCGCTCTGGCTGAGTAACTCATTGTGAGCTCACAGAACAGGGCTGCGGGCAGATGAGTGAACATGGAGAAACTAAACTTCTGGAGGACCTATCATCCTTTCACTCCCTCCTCTCTGCCTTCTCTTCATCAGTATCTGCTGCTAAAGCCACTCTAAATGTCAAGGTTATAACCCCGGGAAACTATTTTCCACTTTCTCCTGCCTCTTTAATCAGCCCCCCCTCTCTACGGATGACTTTGCCAAACACTTTGAAAAAGGATGTCAACATCCGCTCCTCATTCAGTCCACTGGTCCCACTCACACAACTACCCTATGACTTGACCTCTTCATCCCTGAACACTGGCTATGTCCTCTAACTTCAAAATGGCCTCGAGTCAGAGGGGACCAACACTCGACTAATCTGATGTAAAAACTACAGATCTGGCTGTATCCCTTTTCTTTCCAAAACACTTGGAGTGTGTTCTCTCAACTCTCTCGTTATCTCAAAATTATATTCTTGATCCTCAGCAGTCAGGCTTTGAGACTGGTCACTCAACCGAGTCCACTCTTCTGTGTCACTGAGGCGCATCGCACTGCCAAAGCTGACTTTCTCTGTTCTCATCCTCCTAGATCTGGCCGCTGCCTTCAACAATGTGAACCATCATCCTTTTCTCCATCCTCTCAGGGCTGTGTGTCTCAGGATCTGCAGAATCAGGTGCTTGTCATCTACCGTCTGGACTACTGCAACTCTGTTGGCTGGGCCCCCTGCTTGTGCCATCAAAACCCTGCAACTAATACAGAACGCTGCAGCCCACCTGGTTTTCAACCTTCATAAGTTCTCCCATGTCACCCCACTCCTCTGCATGCTTCCAGTCAACGCTAGCATCCACTTCAAGACCATGGTGCTTGCATACGGTGCAGCAAGACGAACTGTCCCTCCCTACCTTCAGGCTATGATCAAACCCTATACCCAAACCAGAGCACTCGGTACTGCCACCCCTGGTCTCTTGACCCTCCCACCCCTACAGGAGGGCAGCTCCCACTCAGCCTAGTCCCAGCTCTTCTCTGTCCTGGCACCCCAACGGTGGAACCAGCTTCCCACAGAAGCTGTAACCCTACATCTTCAAAGAGTATCTTAAATAATTTGCCTCAACTCGCGTTTTCTTGGGTATGACGCTACAAGTTTGGCACACCTGTATTTGTGGAGTTTCTTCCAATATTCTCTGCCGATCCTCTCAAACTCTGTCAGGTTGGATGGAGAGCGTCGCTGCACAGCTATTTTCAGGTCTCTCCAGAGATATTCGATCGGGTTCAAGTCCAGGTTCTAGCTGGAACACTCAATGCTCCTGCGTTGTCTTGGTTGTGTGCTTAGGGTCGTGGTCCTGTTGGAAGTTGAACATTCAGAAGAGGAACTCTGGAGCTCTGTCAGTGGCCATTGGTTCTTGGTCACCTCCCTGACCAAGGCCCTTAAGCCCCGATTGCTAAGTTTGGCTGGGTGGCCAGGTCTAGGAAGAGTCTTGGTGGTTCCAAACCTCATAATCATGTCTCAGGGCTCTACAGACAATTTATTTGGACCTCATGGCTTGGTTTTTAGCTCTGAAATGCATTTTCAACTGTGGGACAATGTATAGACAGGTGTGCCTTTCCAAATCATGTCCAATCAATGGAATTGACCACAGGTAGAGTCCAATCAATTTGTAGAAACGTCTCGAGGATCAATGGAAACAAGATTGTCTTGTAGCAAAGGGTCTGAATACTTATGTAAAAAAGGTATTTCTGTTATTTTTAAACGTGCAAAAAAAAATCTAAACTTTTCATTTAGTCTTTCACCTGTCATTACTTGTCTCCACCCCCCTGAAGTGTCACCTATCTTTCCCACTGATCCCGTGTGTAGTTATACCTGTGTTCTGTTTGTCTACCAGTTCGTCTTGTTTTGTCAAGTCAACCAGTGTTTTTCCGTGCTCCTGGTTTTTCATATTCTGTTTTTTCTAGTCCTCTCAGTTCTGACCTTTGCCTGCCTTGACCTCGAGCCTGCCTGCCACTCTGTACCTCCTAGACTCTGACCTGTTTTTTTTCCCATTTTCTTTAAGGTGTCTTTAACTTTACTCAAGTATGACAATTACTTGGTACTTTCTCCACCACTTACGAAGTAATAAAAAAAAAAAACTCAAAGATAGGAGTCAGAATTATTGGATCCCCTTTTTTTCAATACTCCAGCACGCTCCCCTTGCGAAGATAACAACACTGAGCCATTTTCTAAACTTTAAGATTGGAGAACACATCAGGAGGGGTCTTGGACCATTCCTCCATACATTATCTTTCTACATCATTGATGTCCTTTGTCTGCACTTATGGACTGCCCTCTTCGACTCAAACTATAGGTTTTCAATGGGATTCAAGTCCAGAGACTGAGATGGCCATTGCAAAATGTTGATCTTTGTGGTCAATTAATAACTTGTTTGTGGATTTTGGTGTGTGCTTGGGCTTATTATCTTGCTGGAAGATTCATTTGCGGCCAAATTTAAGCCTACTGGCAGAGGCAACCAGATTTTTGGCAGCAAGTCCTGGAAGTTCATGATGCCATTTACCAACCCCCTGGTTGATGGCCGTGGCCCCGCTGAGATCTAATTAGCATAATTATGCAACATGGTTGCCATCACAATGTCTGTTTGAAGCAAGAGGCACTTTTGCTTCACTGCGTCTCAATCTTCCACATCGACCAATGTCTCCCTTGCCTGAGGGAAATCAAATTCTATTGGTCACATGCAGATGTTATTGCAGGTGGAGCGCAATGCTTGTGCTTCTAGCTCCGACAGTGCAGTAATATCTAACAAATTACACAACATATACCCAATAGACACAAATATGAATAGGAATGAATTAAGACAATATACATATGGAAGAGCGATGTCTGAGATGAGTAACGCAAGATGTGTAAACATTGCTTTGATGCACCTGTACTGACCTCTCCTTCTGGATGACAGCAGGGTGAACAGGCAGTGGCTCAGGGGGTTGATATCCTTGATCTTTTTGGCTTTCCCGTGACATCGGGTGCTGTACGTGTCCTGGAGGGCATGTAATTTGCCCCCTGTAATGCATTGCGTAGACCGCACCACCCTCTGGAGAGCCTTGCAGTTGGGGGCGGTGCAGTTGCCGTACCAGGCGGTGATGCAGCCCGACAGGATGCTTTCAATTGTGCATCTGTGAAAATGTGAGGGTTTTAGATGATGACACATTTCTTTAGCCTCCCTGAGGTTGCACATTCTTCACCACACTGTCTGTGTGGGTGGACCATTTCAGTTTGTCTGTGATGTGTAGGCCAAGGAACTTGAAGCTTTCCACCTTCTCCACTGTGGTCCCATCGAAGTAGATGGGGGAAGTACACCCTTTGCTGTTTCCTGAAGTCTATGATCATCCCCTTTGTTTTGTTGACTTTGAGTGACAGGCTGTTTTCCAGGCACCACACTCCCAGAGCCCTCACCTCCTCCCTGTAGGCTGTCTCGTCATCATTGGTAATCAATACTGTTGTGTCGTCTTCAAACTTGATGATTGAGTTGGAGGCGTGCTTGCTCACGCAGTCATGGATGAACAAGGAGTACAGGAAGGGGCTGAGCACGCACCCCTGTGGAGCCCTAGTGTTGAGAATCAGGGGAGTGGGGGTGATGTTTCCTACCTTCACCACCTGGGGGAGTCTGTCAGGAAGTCCAGGACCCAGTTGCACAGGGCGTGGTTCAGATCCAGGGCCTCGAGCTTAATGATGAGCCTGGAGGGTACTATGGTGTTGAATGCTGAGATGTAGTCAGTGAACATCATTCTTACGTAGGTATTCCTCTTGTCCAGATGGGATAGGGCAGTGTGCAGAGTGAAGGTGATTGCATCGTCTGGATCTATTGGGGCAGTAAGCAAATTGAAGTGTGTCTAGGGTGACATGATCCTTGACTAGTCTCTCAAAGTACTTCATGATGACAGAGGTGATTGCTACGGGGCGACGGTCATTAAGTTCAGTTACCTTTGCCTTCTTGGATACAGGAACAATGGTGGCCATCTTGAAGCATGCCCGTAAACGCACCAGCCAGCTGGTCTGCGCATGCTCTGAGAATGCGGCTAGGGATGCCGTCTGGCCTTGCGAGGGTTAACATGTTAATGTTTTACTCACGTTGGCCACGGAGGAGGAGAGCCCACAGTCTTGGTAGCGGGCCGCGTCAGTGACACTTATCCTCAAAGCGTGCAAAGAATATGTTTAGCCTCTCCAGAAGCAACACGTCGGTCTTGGCAATGTGGCTGGTTTTCCTTTTGTAGTCCGTGATTGTCTGTAGTTCCTGCCACATACAATTTAAAAGGTCAGACACAAGATGTGACTCTACTTTATCTCTATACTGACGTTTAGCTTGTTTGATTGCCTTACGGAGTGAATAACGACACTGTTTTATTCTGCCATATTACCAGTCGCCTAGCCATTGTTAAATGCGGTGGTTCGAGACAATGTTTCAGGTTAGGGTTGGTTTTAATAGTCACTGTGGGTACTACATCTCCTAAACACTTCCTTATGAACTCAGTCACTGTATCCGTGTACGCGTCTAGATTATTTTCGCCCGCTATCCAGAACATATCCCAGTCCACGTGATCAAAACAATCGTGAAGCGTGGGTTCTGATTGGCCTGACCAGCATTGAATAGTACGAAGCACGGGCACTTCCTATTTGAGTTTCTGCCTATAGGACGGGAGGAGAAAGATGGAGAAACATTTGCCGATTGTAGGATGGGGGAGGGACGTAAGCATCCCTGAAGTTTGAATAGCAATGGGCTAGTGTCTTAGTAGAGCGAGTAGGAGAGTCAATATGTTGATAGAATTTTGGCAGCCTAGTCATCAGATTTACTTTGTTAAAATCCTAGCTTCAATAAATGCAGCCCCAGGATATGTGGTTACCAGTTTGCATGATGTCCAGTGAAGTTCTTTGTAGGGCCACCAATGCTTTTTGGAGAGTGATTGGATGGTCTGGGTGATACCTGGGTGTCTAGTGGAGAGTGATTGGATGGTCTGGGTGATACCTGGGTGTCTAGTGGAGAGTGATTGGATGGTCTGGGTGATACCTGGGTGTCTAGTGGAGAGTGATTGGATGGTCTGGGTGATACCTGGGTGTCTAGTGGAGAGTGATTGGATGGTCTGGGTGATACCTGGGTGTCTAGTGGAGAGTGATTGGATGGTCTGGGTGATACCTGGGTGTCTAGTGGAGAGTGATTGGATGGTCTGGGTGATACCTGGGTGTCTAGTGGAGAGTGATTGGATGGTCTGGGTGATACCTGGGTGTCTAGTGGAGAGTGATTGGATGGTCTGGGTGATACCTGGGTGTCTAGTGGAGAGGCATGTGCAGTGGCAAAAAAAAGTATATGAACCCTTTGGAATGACCTGGATTTTTGCATAAATTGATTTGATACTCGTTTAAGTCACAATAGTCAAACAGAGTGCTTATACTAATATCGCACATTATTGTATTTTTCTTGTCTATATTCAAAACGCTAACCTGGAGTCCAATCAATGAGATGAGATTGGAGATGTTGGTTAGAGCTTCCCTGCCCTATAAACATTCACAACATTTGAGTCTGCTATTCACAATAAGCATTGCCTCAAACAAAATATATCTCAGTCTTGGATATAGCTGGAAAGGGTTACAAAAGTATCTCTAAATGCCTTGATATTCATTAGTCCACGGTAAGACACTTTGTTCATAAATGGAGAAAGTTCAGCACTGTTACTCTCCTTAGGAGTGGCCGTCCTGCAAAGATGACTGCAAGAGCACAGCGCAGAATGCATAAATCCTTTTGTGACTAGGTTCCTTCTACGTATTCCCTAAGGTGTCTACAGCATTTTGACATAGTTTCACGCCTTTATGTTGAAGAATGAGCGTAAACGTTATATTGTGTAAGTGGCCAGCTGAGGGCTCTGAGTGATTCTTGCGTAAAAGACCCGAGGGAGTTATTTTTCCTCTCGCTCCTACTGAAAAGCCAATTGTCCCAGTTGATATATTATTGAATAGATATTTGAAAAACACCTTGAGGGTTGATTATAAAAAAACGTTTGCCATGTTTCTGTCGATATTATGGATATAATTTGTTGTCGTGACCGCTATTTCCGGTGGATTTCTCAACATAATGTGACAAACAAATGGAGGAATTTGGGGTATAAAAATAATCTTTATGGAACAAAAGGAACATTTGCTGTCTAACTGGGAGTCTCGTCAGTGAAAACATCTGAAGATCATCAAAGGTAAACGGTTAATTTGATTGCTTTTCTGATTTTCGTGACCAAGCTTCCTGCTGCTAGCTGGACATAATGCTATGCTAGGCTATCGATAAACTTACACAAACGCTTGTCTTGCTTTGGCTGTAAAGCATAATTTCAAAATCTAAGATGACAGGGTGATTAACAAAAGGCTAAGCTAGGTTTCACTATTTCACTTGTGATTTCATGAATATGAATATTTTCTAGTAATATGTTTTGACCATTGCGTTATGCTAATTAGTGTAGTTGATGACAATTCTCCTGGATCCGGGATGGATAGTTCCAAGAGGTTTAAGCAATGTTTTACTCCTGTAACTATTTAGGCTTGCCTTAACAAAGGGGTTGGATACTTATCGACTCAATACATTTTGTCTTTTAACTTTGAATTAATTTGTAAACAATTTGACAAACATTTCCACTTTGACATTATGAGGTATTGTGTGTGTGTGTGTGTGTGTGTGTGTAGGCCAGTGACAAAAACGTCTCAATTGAATAAATTTTAAACTCCGGCTGTAACACAACAAAATGTGGAAAAAGCCAAAGGGTGTGAAGACACTGTATAGCGTTTTGCAACAAAACCAGTTGTAATACACATTTTAAAATCAATTAATTACAACGTCTTCGGGATCGTTGTCCCGTCCACGAGACGGTTACGCTAACGTAGGCTAATGCAATTAGCATGGACATATCTGATATTGGCAGAAAGCTTAAATTCTTGTTAATCTAACTGCACTGTCCAATTTACAGTAGCCATTACAGTGAAAGAATACCATGCTATCGTTTGAGGAAAGTGAACATAAAGTTCTGTTATTGCTGCAATCCCGATATCGGGATCGATATGACAACTACCAGTGAAAATGGAGGGCGCCAAATTCAAACCACAGAAATCTCATAATTACAATTCCTAAAACATACATGTTTTATATCATTTTAAAGCTATTCTCGTTGTTAATCCCACCAAAGTGTCCGATTTTCAAAGAGGCTTTTCAGCGAAAGCACTACAAATGATTGTTAGGTCTCCACCAAACCACAATAAGCACAGCCATTTTCCAGCAAAATATAGCATTCACAAAAAGCATGAATAAAGATAAAATTAATCACTAACCTTGAATTATCTTCATCAGATGACGCTCATAGGACTTCATGTTACACTATACATGCATGTTTTGTTTGATAAAGGTCATATTTATGTAAAAAAAATCTGAATTTATGTTGGCGTATTAGATCCACTAGTTCCAAAAACATCAAGTGATTTTGCATAGCCACATCGTTTCAACAGAAATACTCATCATAAATGTAGATGGAAATTATAGATGTACCTCTCCTTAATGCAACCGCTGTGTCAGATTTCAAAAAAAGTTTACGGAAAAAGCAACCCATGCAATAATCTGAGACGGCACTCAGAACAGTAGTCAAATTAGCCTCCATGTTGGAGTCAACAGAAAATACAGAAAATACATGATAAATGTTTCCTTACCTTTGATGAACTTCATCAGAATGAAGTCCTAGAAATCTCAGGTCCACAATAAATGCTTGATTTGTTCGAAAATGGCCATTATTTAAGTCCAATTAGCTACTTTGGTTAGCGCGTTTGGTAAACAATTCCAAAGTCACAAAACCCGTCCACTATAACGTGACGAAATGTCCAAAAGTTTCGTAACAGTCAGTAGAAACATGTCAAACGATGTACTTAATCAATCTTTAAAGTAGCTAATTGGACTTAAATATCTTGAATAACATTCCAACCTTAGAATTACTTCAGATGAGCGGTGGAACGCAAGTCCTTCCCCTGTGATAGCATGGTCCACTCATGGCTGTGGTGACTATTTCCTGTGTCAATCGAACCCCCCCTTCACAATAGTCATCAGACAAAGTTCTATTGACTCCTGATATCTAGTGGAAGGAGTAGGAAGTGAAAACTCATCCATATCTCGCTGTAATTTCAATGAGGGCTTGTTTGAAGATCTGCCACCTCCAGAACAAAAACAGGAAGTGGAATTTCTCAGGGTTTTGCCTGCTATATGAGTTCTGTTATACTCACAGACATAATTCAAACCGTTTTAGAAACGTCAGAGTGTTTGCTATCCAAAACCAATAATATGCTAATATTAGCAACTATGACTGAGGAGCAGGCCGTTTTGATATGGGCACCTTTCATCCAAGCTACTCAATACTGCCCCTGCAGCCATAAAAAGTTAATAAACAAATTAGGCACATTTGGGCAGTCTTGATACAACATTTTGAATAGAAATACAATAATTCATTGGATCAGTCTAAAACGTTGCACATACACTGCTACCATCTAGTGGCCAAAATCTAAATTGCTCCTGGGCTGGAATAATACATTATGTCCTCTCTTGCATTTCAAAGATTATGGTACAAAATATATATATATTTTTGTATTGTCTTTTACCAAATCTATTGTGTTATATTCTCCTACATTCCTTTCACATTTCCACAAACTTCAAAGTGTTTCCTTTCAAATGGTACCAAGAATATGCACATCCTTGCTTCAGGTCCTGAGCTACAGCCAGCTAGATTTGGATATTGATTTTATACAATCTTTTTTTCATCAAAGGATCAAATAATTCTGAACCCCACTATGTTGGTAGGTTCAGCTATATTCCCAAATGTTGAGCAAACTCCCAATCTTATTGCAGCTGGTTGCCTTAGGAAGTATTGTATCAGCATATTTGTTTTTATAGTGCACAAAAAAGTTATGCTATTGTTACAAGCAAAATAACCCTTATTTGGCGCTATGTAGAACCATTATTTGAAGTGTGCACCTACAGGGAGAGACTGGGGGAGTGACCTATTATACATTTTCCCATACCAAGCCACTCATCTTTATCAGTAAGGTAAGCCATTATCTGATAGCTGAATTGATTCCAATTTATGACAGTGCATGGCCATACCTCTACTAAACAATTTAACCTCAAGTTGTACTTCCTGGTCTGTTACACACGTCTTCCTCTTTCCCCTACTTCATACAGATCAATTAAATAAAAGCAATTGGACAGAATAACAACATTATTGTCCATTTAATTGCCAGCGATAGTGGTGTGTAGTGGATGGAAAACTCATCAAGTTGGGAAATGAATAATGAATTAGAGGGAGCTGGTTTTGTGGTAGCTTGGTTTACGTCTTCGTTTTAGCTCCCATGGGAGAGGTGGGGAGGTGGCATGGGGGCAGACAGTGACATAGCGAGTTAGGGAGAAGGGTAGGCAGAGGGCCATATCAGCTCAGCACCCCAGGTGAAAGTAAGGAGAGGGCCATGCTGATAGGCCCAGCTATCGCTAGGCTCATCAGTCAAAAATGGAAAAAGGCTTGGCTAGCCAGGTAGAAACTGAGCCAAAACACGGGGTCTGCATGGGAACTGTGACCACTGGCAGCCATTAACAGAAACACAACCTACCCTCTTTGTTGTCCTGTATTTGAGAGAGAGAAAAAAAGTAGTAGTGCTTACTGCAACCCAAGAGGTGATGCAGATACGTGAATCAGGGTGCTTGTGAGGATCAGGCGACGAGTGGCTAATCTGCCTTTGCCCTCTGTACTGTAGCTAACGTTCAATCGCTGGAAAATAAATGGGATGAACTGAAAGCACATATATCCTACAAATTAACATATGTTTTACCGAGTCGTGGCTGAATGACGACAATAATATTCAGTTGGTAGGTTATACACTCTATCAGCAGGATAGAACAGCAACTTCTGGTAAGACACCGGTAGCTGGCCTATGCATATTTGAAACCACAGCAGGTGCACGACATCTAAAAGTCTCGAGGTTTTTCTTGCCTGGCGTAGAGTATCTCGTGATAAACTGTACACAGCACTATCTACCTAGAGTTTTTTTCATCTGTATATTTCGTAGTTGTCTACATTCCACCACAGACCGAGACTGGCACTAAAACATCACTCAATGCGCTGTATACCACCATAAATAAACATGAAAACGCTCATCTAGAGGCGGTGCTCTTAGTGGCCGGTGACTTTAATGCAGGGAAATGTAAATCAGTTTTAACCCAGTTTCTATCATGTTAAATGTGCAACCAGAAGGAAAAAAACTCTGGACCACCTTTACTCCACACACAGAGACTCATACAAGGCTCTCCCTTGCCCTCCATTTGGCAAATCTGACCATAATTCTATCCTCCTGATTCCTGCTTACAAGCGAAAATTAAAGCAGGACGCACAAGTGATTCGGTCTGTAAAAAAGTGGTCAGATAAAGCAGATGCTAGACTACAGGACTGTTCTGCTAGCATAGACTTGAGCATGTTCCGGGATTTTTCTTATGCCATTGAGGAGTACACCACATCAGTCACTGGCTTCACCAATAAGTGCATCTGTGATGCCGTCTCCACAGTGACTGTACGTACATACCAAAAGCCATGGATTACAGGCAACATTTGCACTGAGCTAAAGTGTAGGGCTGCCGCTTTTAAGGAGCGGGTAGCTTAAAAGAAATCCAGCTATGCCCTCCGACAAACTATCAAACAGGCAAAGTGTCAATACAGTACTAAGATCTAATTCTAATCATACCACACCGGCTCTGAAGGTCTTCGGATGTGGCATGGCTTGCAAACTATTATAGACTAAAAAGGGAAGCACAGCCGAGAGCTGCCCAGTGACACGGGCCTACCAGATGAGCTAAATAACTTCTATGCTCGCTTCGAGGCAAGTATGACTGAAACATGCATGAGAGCATCAGCTGTTCCAGACTACTGTGTGATCACGCTCTCCGCAGCCGATGTAAGACCTTAAAACAGGTCAACAGTCACAAGGCATTTGGCCAGACAGAATACCAGGACGTGTACTCCGAGCATCTGCTGACCAACTGGCAAGTATCTTCACTGACATTTTCAACCTCTCCCTGTCTGAGTCTGTAATACCAACCTGTTTCAAGAAGACCACCATAGGGTTCTTGGGCACAGGGACTAAGGTAACCTGCCTAAATGACTACTGACCAGTAGCACTCACGTCTGTAGCCATGAAATGCTTTGAAAGGCTGGTCATGGCTCACAGCAACACCATTATCCCAGAAACCCTAGACACACTCTAATTTGCATACCGCACCAACACATCCACAGATGACTCAATCTCTCTTGTACTCCACACATCCCTTTCACATCTGGACAAAATAAACACCCATGTGAGAATGCTGTTTATTGACTACAGCTCAGCGTTCAACACTATAGTGCCCTCAAAGCTCATCATTAAGCTTAGGAACCTGGGACTAAACACCTCCCTCTGCAACTGGATCCTGGACTTCCTGACGGGCCGCCAGCAAGTGGTAAGGGTAGTTAAACAACATATCCGCCACGCTGATCCTTAGTCCCCTCCTGTACTCCCTGTTCACTCATTACTGCATGGCCAGTCACAACTTCAACACCATCATTATGTTTGCCAACGACACAACAGTAGTAGGCCTGATCACTGACAACGATGAGACAGCCTATAAGGAGGTCAGAGACCTGACTGTGTGGTGCAAGGACAACAACCTCTCCCTAAACATGATCAAGACAAAGGAGATTATCGTGTACTACAGCAAAGGAGGACCAAGCATGTCCCCATTCTTATCGACGGAGCTGTAGGGGAGTAGGTTGAGAGCTTCAAGTTCCTTGGTGTCCACATCACCAACAAACTAACATGGTCCAAGCACACCAAGACAGTCATGAAGAGGGCACCACAAAACCTATTCCCCCTCAGGAGACTGAAAAGATTTGGCATGGATCCTCAGATCCTCAAAAGGTTTTACAGCTGCATCATTGAGAGCATCCTGATGGGTTGATTCGCTGCCTGGTATGGCAACTGCTCGGCCTCCGACCGCATGGCACTACAGAGGGTAGCGCATACGGCCCAGTACATCACCGGGGCCAAGCTTCCTGCCATCCTGCACCTCTATACCAGGCGGTGTCAGAGGAAAGCCATAAAAATGGTCAAAGACTCCAGACACCCTAGTCATAGACTGTTCTCTCTGCTTCCGCACGGCAAGTGGGACCGGAGCTTCTACCCCCAAGGTAAGACTCTTGAACATCTAATCAAATGGCTACCCAGACTATTTGCATTGCCCCCCACACACACTTCTACGCTGCTACTCTCTGTTGATTATCTATGCATAGTCACTTTAATAACTCTACCTACATGTACATATTACCTCAATTACCTCAACACTGGTGCACCTGCACATTGACTCTGTACCGACACCCCCTGTATATAGCCCCGCTATTGCTATTTACTGCTCCTCCTTAATCATTTGTAATTCTTATTGCTTACTTTTTGGGGGGTATTTTCTTAACTGCATAGTTGGTTAAGGCTTGTAAGTAAGCATTTCACTAAGTTCTACATCTGTTGTATTCGGCGCATGTAACTAATACAATTTGATTTGAATTTTGGTCTTAAAATAAGATTTTGATAAATTGATGATTAAATGATTTGCAACTTGCATGATTAAATACAATTCACCAAATTCTTAATTAGCTATATCTTTCAAATGTTTAATAAGACACTTGTCATCTCGAAAGTACCTAACCTGTCCACCTTGTGGAATGGTGAAAGTGACATGTGACTCAGTGGTTACATGGTGCCAGCAAGTGCCCTGTCTCAGGTGACCAGCCTCACATGGCCCAGCCTCACAGAGATGTAACTGGAGTTGTGTCCCCCTGGCAGAGTCTGTAGTCGAAATGGATACTTGACTGCTTGTCCTCCTATCTGTATTGCCCCAATGACATGAACGTTGGCATAAGAGAGACTTGTTTCAGATTCACTGAAATTCGACTGTAATTTAGGCAAAAATCAATAGAATTGTCACATTGTCATTGTGTTACTACCACACATTTTCATTGTATCTAAGGATCATTGTCAAGCCTTGGCTTCACTGGGCTAGGGTGTCACACAGCAGCAGCTGGTCAAGCCAAAGCTCAACCCACACACTGTGATGAACAGAATAAAGAACCAAGACACACCTATATATCTCCTTTCACAAAGTCAGGATTCAGAAATCATGATGGTCCCAGCATATTTGTCATACTGTATCTGTTTATCTGGAGTTGGCAAGACAGCATAAACAGATATGGGACCAGGCTATGATAATGCTATCTTGCTTTTCTTTCCCATTTATGACATAATATATGATGGATAGAGGAAGGAGGACATTGTCTGTAAAATGTTAATATTATAAAGACCGTCCTGCTCCCTCCATCTCTCACATGTTGTTCATTGCAAGGACTGATGTTGAGGAAGCTTTTGATAGAGTTTAGCTGCTCATGCATTTTTGAATTTTTGAATTATTTTTTATTTTACTCTCTTTTTCTCCCCAATTTCATAGTATCCAATAATTAGTAGTTACTATCTTGTCTCATCCCTACAACTCCTGTACGGGCTCGGGAGAGACGAAGTTCAAGAGTCATGCGTCCTCCGAAACACAACCCAACCAAGCCGCACTGCTTCTTAACACAGCGCGCATCCAACCCGGAAGCCAGGTGCGCGATGAGACAAGGATATCCCTACTGGCAAAGCCCTTCGTAAACCCGCTAGGCCAATTGTGCGTTGCCCCACGGACCTCCCAGTCGGTGCCGGCCGCGACAGAGCCTGGGGGCGAACCCAGAGTCTCTGGTGGCATAGGTAGCGCTGCGATGCAGTGCCCTAGACCACTGCCACCTGGGAGGCCCTCATGCATTTTAACTAACGAAAGACACCTCACTTTCCATTGCGGCACACTCATTGGGAATGCTAATCTGTCTTTTCATTGCAGACTTTTAACATTTCAGACAGAATCTCATCCACTTTGATGATTTTGCTCTACTCAATCACCATCAGTCACCATCCTAGCCATAGCTGCGGGAAATAGGGGTGCCGCAGCACCCCCTGATAAAAAATATATATTTAACAATAAAAATGTATTTGGAAAAAATCCCACAAAATGAATGAACTAGGCCTTTATTACTCCTGTAACCTACAGAGAAAGGCTGGTTAGGTTCCATGATAACTGTTGTGTGTAGCCTGGGCACCCAGGGACAAGGCAGTCAACCATCAGAGGATGATTCCTTTGGTTAGAGTGTAATTGCAGAGCCCAAAGAGGAACGGGTTAGAATGAACACTCTAGATCCCTAAAACTCAACTCTGGACCTCGAAGCCAGTTAAAATGCATTTTTCATTGTTCCACTCTAATCAGGGACTGATTTAGACCTGGGACACCAGGTAAGTACAATTTAAGTAACAGGTTTAACAGACAACCAGCAGGCTCCGGACATTGTAGGTGTCATGACGTGACTATTATTAATGCGATGACTGCTATTCATTGAGTAATTACCTACTACATTTAATAATTACTTGATTAAATTAATCATGTAGCAATTTACTTATTACGAGTTACCATTTCCCGAAATAACTCAAGAATATAGATATACCAGTCATCAATGAATAATTTCCTAAAATCTGTCTCATTCTGAACGTCGTAGATTCTGTAAATCTGCAAACACGGGTCCCACTAATCATTCCGTACCACACAAATTGATATGATTTATTTACTAACAAGCTAAATGATAACATAATATACACACACACAGTATATGTTATTGATTAGAACTTAATACAATGACAACAGGTCCCTAGCGGACCAACACAATATGACACGTGTTACATATAATGGAGATTTAAAGAGCGTGAGAGAGGGAGCAAGAGAGAAAAGCAACACTTTGATATATTTAGAAACTAAATGTATACTTAGAGTAGCCCTAATACCTTGCCCCAAACTGCGCGCTCCTATGGGTATAAAGTAATGTATATAGTTACATTTTGAAGGACTTTATTGAGTATCTCTGTTGGGCCCAGGCGTTCGTGGGCCGAGTTCCGCTTAGTGAGAAAGGTTCGACGGAGGCCTTGTTCTTTGGATGGCCGTCTCCTTCGTTCTCAGGTGTAAGTCTCTGATTGTCCACAAGATGTGACAACGTCCTCTCTCTTAGTTGTCTGTTTCCTTGTACTTGTTCTGGAAGAGTGGTCTTCTGAGGACAGCTAATCAGCAGTGTAGATGATCCCAGCATGGGGATAAAAGTGATGTAGAGCAATTATGATTTGAAGAGAATAACCGGATGGTCCAGCATAAATTCACCATCTTAGATATAGAACTTAAAATAGCTACTCAACCGTAGCGTTGTTTAAGAGGTTCCTTTGTAATCAACATCGTGTTGCGTGTTCGGGGTCGCAACTAATCATAGACCTCGGCTGCAGCTCGTGGTCATCCTAGTCTGCTATGTTAATTCTTAAATCAAATGCTTTATACCCTCAGGTAAAAAAGGGGGCGTTTCCGTCTTGCTGATCCACTCTCTGGGTTCCCTGCGCCTTAGATAGTTCCTAGGCAAGGTATCAGAATTGACTATGATCTCATTTAGAGAACTAAAATCACAATTTTATTGTCACAAAAAAAGTATGTTAACATGATGTACACTGTATGAAAACACTTCAAGTTAATGTTTTCTTTATAGCATCTTCATTTAACTTTTAATGACATCACTTAATAGACATTAACCTTCCACATTCCAACTCTCATCATTACCAAAATTCAGAGGATGATTTTTATTGTCCCTGTGTCCATTGTTTGATGTTATAGTTTTGGTGTGGTTGTCTCTTCACAAGGCACACAGACATTCCGATCACCTAAACTAGGCCCCAAAGGACTCGTCTGATGCCTAATGGTTTACGATCGATGTGAGATGTCATAAACCCCCCCCCCATCCATCCCTCTTCCCCTCTGTGGGGGAAAGAGAGCTCTGTAGAGCTGATCTACTGTGACATGATCCTTTGGATCCTCACAGGAGAGTCATGACAGTCCCCCTCTGGTGGATTCAACCTTGGAAGGATCCTGCAAGTTGCAACCTAACATAAGAAATGACGATTGGATGTCCTGGTTTGAAGAGCATCGTAACAGTCTCCCCCTGGTGGTTGAACCTGGTAGGATTTCAGCAAGCTGCAGACCACCACCAGAATGAACTTTTCGTTCCGGGCCCGTCGTTTGGTTGTCGGCTAGTGGATCTAGACGTTAATAACGCACAACACTCAGTCGATACATAATTACATTTCTTCCCCAAATTAGCAGCGTGGCAATAACTGGTGGCTGTATGGGGAACGGGTTTGTCGCTCTTTCACTTCCTAAGGGTCAAAGCGAATGAAACAAAAATGAATAAAAACATAAACAAAAGATATACAAAATATAGCTACCACACCTCAATCATCTAATCGGACTATGTTCTAGAGATGTCCATTGTCTTTGCTAAATGACTCTATCATGGCATTGTCTCTGTCATCTAGGGTCATTCTACTTGAAGCTGGTAGGTAAGGCACTTAAAAAAGTGGCACCCTGAATGACAACTTACACACTTACACATTACAGGGCTGACCTAGTGAACTCTGGAGACAAGGCTGAGGATGCTGTGGATGGAACACCTAATGGGGTTTCAGGATCTATTGCCAACTTTCCGAAAATCAGGATTGCTTCCGTCCCACTGGTGATCCTAGTATAAGACCTCATTAGGTCTTCCATTGCACGAGTGCTCCTGTGTACATAGTAGGTGCACACACCAAGGGCAATAAGACCAAGGATCATGGTAACAGTCAGGATAATGTCTGGCACCGTCCAAGAGTGGGTGACAGACCAATATTTTGGCTTGTAGTCAGTTGGGTCAACTAAAAGTGCCTCATCCAGTACGCTAAGATCAACATTCATTGGTCCCTCGTACTGGATTTGGTTTTGAATTGCTTGTGGTAACTCAAGGGAACGTGTAGTAAAAGTGCATAATTAGAGAGATAGTTTGATTAAATCAGTGGTTTTGTTTTTGTAATAAGAAAATGTTATGACAACATTTCGCCGATGTTCCTATTTCGAACAGCACAGTGCAGGACAATATCAACTGTGACAGTGAACGTATATCTTGTAGCTGGGAAGAGAAGGTAAGATGTTAGGTACAAATGTACTGATATCCTGGAAGGGATCAGCTGAGGATACTTAAGAATTTTCTTAGAAACCTAGTACCTCTGACTTTACTATCTATTCAGTGATGGCTTGCACCCCTTCCATTCCCATGGTGGTTGTGTACATCTTGATTTGGTCCCTGTGGACCCACTTGAACATGGTCTTTTGTCGACCTTTGCTGATTCTGATTTGATAAACTACAGGTGACAGCTTCACCACAATATTGTGTGGCCCTGTCCAGTGGGGCAGGAACTTTGTTGCGACGCCCGCGGGTTTGGTGTATATGTAGTACCTCATCCCCGACCTCGAACACCTGGTGTGAGGCTTTTTTGTCGTAATGGGTCTTGTCACCTTCTGCACTTCTTTCAAACTTCCTTGAGCATATGCAATGGTAGCCTGGAGGTGGGTTTGCAAGTCTGTCATGTATTGATGAGCCGTGTAGGTGATGACTGCGGCGACATCTCCAGGTTTGTACAGGAGATGCAGTGGAAGTGTCGTTTGTCGGCCCGTTATCATCTCGAATGGTGTTATTCCAGTAGTCCTGTTGCATGTAGCTCTGATCGCCATCAGTACCAGTGGGAGTTTGAGGTCCCAATCTTTGTGGTTGGCTGCCACATATTTCCTCAGGATTCTGACGATTGTCTGGTTGCTCCATTCTACCCTGCCGGAGCTCCTAGGGTGGTACACAATGTGGAGTTTAGCTTTGACTCCCAGGAGCCACCACAGTTGGGTCATTACAGCAGCCGAAAAGTGGTTTCCTCTGTCACTGTCCACGGTTTCTCCTGGCAGGCCAAAATGACAAACGTGGTTGAGCAAAAGAACGGCCACGGTTTTCATTGTGTCACTTGTTGCTTCTTGCCGACCTGGCAACTGGGCCGACCAGGTTGATCTGGATCGAGCTCCAGGGGTGTTAGGGTGCTCTGTGAAGTGGCTTGGAGGGTTGAAACGGGCAGCAAACTAGACGCCCCCTCGTGTATTATGCCACATCTGGTTCCATGTGGGTACACTGGATGGTATTCAACCCATCTCAACTGATTGGATATCAGTGTCTCATTCAATTGTATGAATTAGCTAGGTAATTTAACTTACCTTTTCTGGTTGATCATTGGATAATATCCAAATTGATATGTTCCAACTTTTCCACATTAACCTAGATACAGCAACTTTTCAGGTTGATTGAAATATAAATCCCCAAATAGCCTATACAGGGATGATTAGTCATTAACATTGATTCATCAATTAAATGAGCTTTTGCAAGCTCATTAGAGCTCATTACTCCCACATTACTGATCTGGTTTTGTTGAAGTCCTGCCGTTGCTGGAATCCTCTTTTGATAAGTGGGTGTTGAAGGAGGTGAATAATATGAGTGCCTCATCTTATGATGAATCCTAGTAGGAGCCTAAAAGGTGTATATATATGCTGACTGTAGTCAATCAATTGTAAAAGCTTTAACAAGAGCAAGTATTTGTGTTTCATTTGAAAACAGCATAACGTTTTGTAAAAGCAGAATGTTTCAGGTCATCCGTATCACCAGTACATTTTTATTAAACTTTTTTTTTTTCAGGTGAAACCACACGTCTTCTCCATCTGATCTCAATTGATTGGATATCGTTGTCTCGTTCAATTTATCAAGGACGTTAAAATGTGGATAACATTGGAAAACCAATGAGACATCTAAACTTTTCAACATTGACCTAAGTGTCACACCCTGATCTGTGTCACCTGTCTTTGTGCTCATCTCCACCCCCCCCTCCAGACTTTTGGATGATGGCCTGGTGTCAAGAAGGGCAGCAAAGAAGCCACTTCTCTCCAGGGAAAACATCAGGGACAGACTGATATTCTGCAAAAGGTACAGGGATTGGACTGCTGAGGACTGGGGTAAAGTAATTTTCTCTGATGAATCCTCTTTCCGATTGTTTGGGGCATCCGAAAAAAAGCTTGTCCGGAGAAGACAATGTGAACACTACCATCAGTCCTGTGTCATGCCAACAGTAAAGCATCCTGAGATCATTCACGTGTGGGGTTGCTTCTCAGCCAAGGGAGTGGGCTCACTCACAATTTTGCCTAAGAACACAGCCATGAATTTAGAATGGTACCAACACATCTTCCGAGAGCAACGTATTCCAACCATCCAGGAACAGTTTGGTGACAAACAAAGCCTTTTCCAGCATGATGGAGCACCTTGCCATAAGGCAAAAGTGATAACTAAGTGGCTCGGGGAACAAAACAGCGATATTTTGGGTCCATGGCCAGGAAACTCCCCAGACCTTAATCATTTGATTGACTTGTGGTCAATCCTCAAGAGGCGGGTGGACAAACAAAAACCCACACATTCTGACACACTCCAAGCATTGATTATGCAAGAGTGGGCTGCCATCAGTCAGGATGTGGCCCAGAAGTTAATTGGCAGCATGCCAGGGCGGATTGCAGAGGTCTTGAAAAAGAAGGGTCAACACTGCAAATATTGACTCTTTGCATCAACTTAATTTAATTGTCAATAAAAGCCTTTGACACTTATGAAATGCTTGTAATTATACTTCGTCATTCCATAGTAACATCCGACAAAAATATCTAAAGACACTGAGGCAGCAGACCTTGTGGAAATTTATATTTGTGTCATTCTCAAAAATTTTGGCCACGACTGTAGATACAGCAACGCTTTCAGGTTAACTAAAGTTGTATTCCCAAATAGCCTATATAGGTTTGATTTATCATAAAACTTGATTAATCAATTGAGATTTTGCAAGTTCATTAATAGCCCAAATCCCACATTACTGATCCAGTATTGATGATTCATTGACATCTATAAACTGATTAAAATCGTGTTTGCAGCTTCCAGCAACTCAAAAACCAAACTTTACATACATTTAAATAACTTATAATCATTATAATGATCAAGCTATCAGATATGGTGTCACCCATTCCCCCGCTAATAAGTGAATCCTCACCCACGGTAAGATTGATTGATTGCTGACCTCTGCAGTGACGCAAATCCTAATTATGCCGAAGGGCTGAGAATGTTAGATTACGATGTCGTAAATGAAAAAACTGCAGAAATTGTGACACGCACTCCAAAATAGACCATCAGGCACAGGCCTTCTCTTCAGTTTAGCGCTAAACTACGCCCACCAGCAGAGATGGAAAGAGGTCCAAAACCTCAGCGCCCAGCAGAGGCACGAGCAGGAAGCTGTGGAAATGAAGGGTACAGGTTGAGTGAACCAGGAAGTGGACGATAAAAGACAAGATACTGCAAGCTGAGGAACTGCATTTGAGAACAGATCAATTGAAATATCTGGCAAACACTTATGACAATGAAAGTGAACAAACTGTTGATAAAGTCTAATTTAAGTGTGATGAAATCCATGCAAAACTAGATGAATCTGACGAGCTAAAAACAAGGGCAAGTAACTTCATGCCCTGAAAGCAGATTGGAATGACACCAGTCAAACAATAATGTTCTATTCCAAAAGCTGCAGACCAAAGATGACAAAACAGCAGAACTCATTGAAGTCGCTGATCAAATGAACGATGAGAGAACCCAGGTGAGAAAGATGGAGAAAGTGACCTCTAAGCAATCGGAGGACATCTCATCCCTGAATCTCTCGCTCCGCACTTGAGACCTCTCCCTGCAAACCATGACAGATAAGTATGAGGCCGACCTGAGCAAGTGCGACACTCACGTGTCTAAGATAAATACCCTAGGCTTCCAGGTGGACTCTGCGATGCAGCAGAATACCACCCTTAGGTACCATCTGGAGAAACTCCAGAACAGTCACAAGCTATCGCGGGACTACCCAACAGAGCAACCTAGCTCGCTTCCGGAGCTCAGGGAACGAAGGAACGACAGGAGATTTCAGACTTCACCTCTCTTAGGGGTCCCTCAGTCTTTTCCTCCTGGCCATTCGTCCCAGAATAACATGGCGCCTTCTCACCGACAAAACCAAAGCTTGGCTTTTCTTCTTGGCCTTTCAGCCCAGAATTCCCCACAGGAGGGAGCAGATGCTCTCTGCGCACTTGGCGGGGATAGCCTTGACAAAATCGTCAAACTACTGCATCTTTGACCCCGTTTCAGGAAAGCCAAACAACCCTGACATAGAGCAGACATAGAGGACGCCCAGTCTTAGAGGACAGTTTGACCTGTAATGCACTGAAAGATTCGGGTTCGACTATTTCTCTCATATCTCAAACTTTTCTGGATGAACTCAAAAGGGCAGTGGACCCAGCAAACGTTGGTTAAAAACGGAAAGCTGCGACACGACACTTCGAGGATTCACTCAGTCTACCTCGCCTCTAACCAAGCCTCCTACTAAAACTGAACTACAAAAGTGTGTCACTTATCCACCCTGTGTACGTGACTAGCATTGACACGGAACAGACGCTGATTGGGAAAGATTTAATTGACCGTTGGGTACCACTAATGGATTGGAAAACCAACCAAGTCTGTTCACAAAAACAATTCCAACTCTGTTGGCGTCACAGTATTCTTCAAATGCTACATGCCATACATTGTGCAATGATGAGGGTTCGAAGTCTTCAACTGACGTACCACCGGTGAACTTGGTCATGAGTCCGCCACTGGTGGCAAATGGCAGAGTGACAAGTTCAATTCGGAAATTAACCAAAAGTGAGCCTGTGTGGCTTGGTTGATTCACCAGTCGACACATACCACCCTCCTTTGATAGGTGGCGTGTGCCTAAACGTCACTATGGTTGAGGATGCCATACTGGCAACCTGGTCCGAAAAATCTGCAATCAGTTTGGAAATGTTCAACGACATTTCGAAAGCGGCTAACTGCCGCCCTTTTGTTTTCGAATACGTTCAGATTCCCACTGGGAATGACTCCCCAGATGACACAGGAAGTATCTCACTACCTACTGGTCAATGCAAACCTCCCCCATACAGTCTATGTGGGAGCGGACATTTTGGTGAGATTTGGTGTTAAACTCAATATCATACACAAAGTTCTTTGGTCTTTGTCGCAGCCAGCCCAACACACCTTGTCTTTTGACCCTGTGCGAATGGCATCTGGGCGGACTATTCCTGAAGCTTGCAAAATTATTACTGAGTCCGCCGTGATGATACCGGCTAGAACCACAGAGGTTTCTGTAAGACTGAACCTGGCACTCATCTACCGGATGGAAGGCACCACTGCGTTTTTCCAACCCTCTCCGCGGCTATTCGAGGCTAACTATCAATGGTAACTCGCTGTTGGAACTAAACGCTAGATCCACTTACCTCTTGGTACAGAATCTGATTCAAGGGGATATTTCCATTACTCACAGGGGGCACCAATATGTCGTGACATGACTATCATTAATATGATGACTGCTAATTCATCGAAAAGTCACCTACTACATTGAATTATTTCTCTATTAAATTAATCATTTAACAATTACCTCACTAGGAATTTGAGGCACCACGTGTCACGTGTTCTCCCTCTCCGGCCTCTAGGTCCCCAGGCTGCTCATTATGGCACACACCTGTCCCCATCGTTACGGGCATCAGCACATTATGACACTCTGATCTGAACTCCATCACCTCCTTGATTACCTGCCCTATATATGTCACTCCCTTTTGTTCCTTCCCCAGACATCATTATTTCTGTTTCATGTCTGTCTGCTGATCGAGTTTCTTGTTTTGTATTATGTTCCGTTTATTTGATTAAAACACTCACTCCCTGAACTTGTTTCCCAACTCTCAGTGCAAATCATTACACATGGGAACAGTTTGTTTAATGAGTTGCCATTTCCCGAATTAACTCAAGGATATATGCACCAATAGCAGTGATCACATTAATGATAGTCAAGTCACGGCATAGGGTAAGAGTGGAAGACCCCTGCTCCAGAATGAATAGTCATTCCAATGCTAGCTCCCTGAAAATGTGCCATCTCTGAATCAAATTAATAAGAACAAGAAATTGGAACTTTGAATCTAGTCTTTGTGTGAATTTGATGTATTTACATGAATATGAATGTAAGCATGAATGTGCTGTGCACCATCAAAGTGCAGTAAAGACAGAACTAGCTAGTGTGTTGGACTAGGCTGGACATTACAATCAGTCAGTCTATACGGGTCATAGGACTGCATGGCGATGACGACCTAGTTGCTAAAAATATCTATGGCGCATAATTAGTGAGGTAACTAGATTACACAGCGTGATTGGAGAGGAGTGGACAGTGGAGTCTGGAGGAGCGGGGGAGAGGAGAGACTGGATATTAATACTACACATTCATTATATAATGTAGATTTCATAAGTATATGTAGCTTTAAAAAAACGACAATATTTACATCTTCCTCCCTTTGAATTTCACACACAGGCTGTAAATGAGTGTAAATGAGTCATCATAAAGGTACATCAAATGAGTATACAGTAAAGCAGTGGTAACCAAACTTTTCAGAGTCAAGATCACTTTCTGAGTCAAAATGCAAGCCAGGATCAGATTTATTTTATACTTGACTTAATAAACATAAGCCTTGCATCCCGAGTGGCGCAGCAGTCTTAGGCACTGCATCGCTTGGCTTGAGGCTTCACTACAGACCTGGGTTCGAACCCAGGCTGTGTCTCAACTGGCTGTGACCGGGGGTCCCATAGAGCGGCGCACAATTGGCCCAGCGTCATTTGGGTTAGGGAAGGGTTTGGCTGGTGAGGCTTTACTTGGCTCATTGCGCTCTAGTGACTCCTTGTGGCGGGTCGGGTGCCTGCAGGCTGACTTTGGTCGTCAGTTGAACGGTGTTTCCTCCGGCACATTGCTGCAGCTGGCTTCAGGGTTAAGCGAGCGGGTGTAAAGAAGTGCGGTTTGGCGGGTCATGTTTCAGAGGATGCATGACTCGACTTTTGCCTCTCCCGAGCCTTTTGGGGAGTTGCAGCGATGAAACCACATCACTAAATTGGGGAGAAAAAGAAGTTTACAAAAAGGAAGCCAATGCAGCATTAAACCATTTCGAAAACAGTTCTGTAGCAATGAGGTTTGTGTGGTAGGCTATAGGCCCAATATATTATATCACTGGCTATTCTTGAATTGGCTATGCTTGAATTGCCCTGCCAATGTTGTTCATCTCAGACCATTTTGAAAGTATTATATTTTTAAATTAGGTATATCACACTGGTAATATATCATTTGTTGTATTACCTGTGAAGCATAGCTGATCGAGCATATTTTGTTAAATATTACATTTTTGTAAATATTTTTTTACTGGACTGGTGGCTTGCATCTGATGGTCAGTCTGAGGGGAGAGAAGGAGCAGTGGTGAGGCTGCCTCTCACCCGACTCACCGTCCCACCGCTCTCCCTCCCTCTCCTGAGAAAAGGGGACACAATCTTCCATCTGATAGTGAAACTGTAGTCACACTGCATTATTGCTGCATCATTCACCAATTTATGTTGTTACTCCCATGACCAGAAAACGTGAAATATTCCTTGATATTGAAAAAGACACAAGTCGCTAATAATAACTTTGCAAGCTTATCGGAACACTGCCATATTCATCCGTTGTAGCTGCAGTACTGGTTGTACCGTGAGTAGAAGTCGGGAGAATGTGCATTTTTATTGCTTTTAAAAGTGTTGAACAAAATGTAAAGAATTTGACTAAATCCATGCAAGTAAAGTTTGACTTGATTTAATCTTATTCTATAACTTAGATTTTTGGTTGAGATGGGTCCATGAGTCCAACATATACATTAATTAATTTGTAGACAAACTAGAATTAATGCCAGTGGCTCAGATAGAAGACACATCTTCTTCAAATGTTGATATTTGGTTGTGTTGACAACCAAACACAATTCAATATCCAGTTTGTCAACAAAATAATAATTGTTGATTTGCATGTAGTGGGCGGTAATATTTGATATGTGTATATACATATATATGTGACTTGTAATAAGACCAAGCAATTAGCCTATTAAAAGCTTTATCTGACTCCATAAAGATAATTAAAATATACAAGCAAGTATTAGGCAATGAGTTGACATTGACTAGTAAGAATAGGTCTGAGAATTGTGTATATCGAAGGCAGATATTTAATTAACATTGTAGTGAATGGATCCACATACAAGGCATGAAGCTTAAGTTACAAAGCATTAACAAGCATTACAAAGCATACTTCTAGGCATATAGATCCTAAGGTTAGGTTAACTTAGAAGACAAAGCATGAACAAAGAGATGCCTATTAGGCCAGAGCCCTAGAAGCCTAGGAAAGGAGAATTGATCATACATCCTTCCTCCTTGGATCATACAACCTTCCTCCTTGGTGTATCCTTTCAACCAAAAACCAACCACCATTGACCAATCCAATGATACGATACCAAGTTTACAGTAACCTAAACACTCACAGGCCCAATCTCCACAGGGTGTCATAACATCTAAGCTTGTGTGGGGGATGAGACCAATGTAAGAGTAATTCAATGTTCACCCTGTACAGATACAAGTAACCACAGACATAATACATCCATATAGATAACATCAGAGTTATCCTCATTTAACAAGTTTCAGATACGTAGATACCAAACATGGACACTATAGCATTATCCTGTCACAATAGTCAGTCCCCTGGATACTGTAACAGAGATACATTGTGGGCTGACGAGTCCTTGGGCATTGTCCTTTGTGCTTTCCTGGTGTTCCTGGACCATTTGCCATGCAGCTCCACGTTTCCATAGAATACAGAAATTAGTGCCAAGCGTACATACGTTTTTATCTCAACCAAAAACCTAAGTTAAAGAACAGGACTTTAAATGCACTATAAATAAAGTTTGATTTAATTTAATTGATTTTTGTTTGAGATGGACATATTATTTATTAACCTGAAGATTACATTTGACATCAACCAAATCTTGACACCCTAGGCCTATAGGTGTTGTCTATGTCATGACCTGACCATAGAGAGCCCTTAGTAGGTCAGGGCGTGACTGGGGGTTAGTCTAGTTTATTATTTCTATGTGGGGTTCTAGTTTTGTTTTTCTATGTTGGTGATTTTGTATGATTCCCAATTAGAGGCAGCTGGTAATCGTTGTCTCTAATTGGGGATCATATTTAGGTAGCTTTTTTCCACCTGTGTTTTGTGAGATATTTTTTTATGTGTAGTTGCATGTTAGCACGACATTGTGGGCATGTCTCGCTTATGCTTTATTGTTTTGCAGTGTGGTTCACTTACTTTAAATAAAAAAAGTTGTGGCACCCAGATCACGCTGCACGTTGGTCCGAGTATGCTTCCAACGATCGTGACAGTCTATCTTTTGTTGAATTGAAACAATAGCTGTTGATGACTTTGCATATGCTACATAGGCTTAAATAGCATAATTGATGATATATGAGTAATAAAGTATGGTCACATTTAATTTCCTCTGTTAAACCTACCCGTTGCAATGACTCTCAACAATCATTCCAACGATAGCACATTGGTAATAGTCAGTGACAAATATCTAAGCTGGGCTATTCTCAGTTAAAACCCCGGATGGACGACCTAAGGTTAGCTATAGCAATTCTTCAGTAGGAGTTGCTGTCCAGCCTATAGTATTTTCTATGATAGTGGATATAATGTTGAAGATCTGATGTTGTTTTAAAGGTACAAATTCAACATATTTTATACTTGGTTTGTCTATGTTGAAATTTGGTTACCAAGATCACACTGTAATCCTGTGGTTGAAATTCCACCCTCAGAACAACAGCGGACTAAGGCACTGCATCTCAGTACTAGAGGCGTCACTACAGATTTGTGTTTAGGAGGCCGCATGGCTCTCGAACTTCGCCTCTCCCGAATCCGTACAGGAGTTGCAGTGTTGGAACAAGACTGTAACTACCAATTGGATATCACGAAATTGGGGAGAAAAACTATTTTCCATGTAGATTCCACATTGCAATACGTTGGCATATTACGTTGAAACAACGTTGATTCAACCAGTTTGTGCCCAGCGGGATGATTCTACATAGCACCATTTTCTTCTGAGAGTATGCTGCAGCATCATGTGTTTGAAGTTGTTACAAAGCCTCTTTATAGATAAGTGGGCTGAATCCTGAGCAGAAAGAGTATTACCAAGCATTTATGTTGCATAGATCTGCACAAAATCCAGCATTAAAAAAGTGCTGATCTAGGAGAAGGTTCCCCCTATATGATCTTATACTTAGATCAGTACTCTGCTCTGAGTGAGACTTTGCGCCGAGTGGCACAGCTATCTAAGGCACTGCATCTCAGTGCTAGAGGTGTCACTACAGACCCTGTTTCGATTCCAGGCTGTATCACAACCGGCCATGATTGAGAGTTCCTTAGGGCAGCGCACAATTGGCCCAGCGTCATCCGGGTTAGGGTTTGGCCGGGATAGACCGTCATTGTAAATAAGAATTTAACTGTCTTGCCTAGTTAAATAAAGGTTTATTTAAAAAAAAAAAAATTAAACACAGGATATGCATTTGCCTGAAGGTGGATAGGTTTGAGGCAAAGTTGAAACAAAGCTCTGAAGCAAGTTTGGGCGCTGCTGCTGTTGAAGTCATAATTGCCCTCACTAGACTCCCAGCGTGTTGGCAGTGTGTGTGTGATTAGACCTGAACACCCACGCCTACAGATCATCTCCTCAGCAGAGCTACAATTACCCCACGAGATCACACAATGTTCCCTGGGGTGAAAAGGAGAGGAACAGGAAACGCAAAAGCTACAGTTGTAAAGATAGTAAAGTTTCAGCATAAAAGTAAGTAGTAAAGTTTCAGCATGTTTAGCGCGTTAAGATGTTTGCCTTTGTCTGGGTCTTTGTCTCCCATGGAGATTTGACCTTGCCAGATGCATTCTTTTTAATAAACACTTGCCAATGTTGTCTTGCAGCATCGCCATGCCCACTGACAAGGAGATTTATATCTCTTCGTGAACAAAACAGTTTTCTACCAATTTTGGCCAATTAAGTTTTGTAAAAATCATTATCAAAGGCAGGATAAATGGTATTCACCATTGTAAAATATACTATTAAAGAAATCTTAGAAGAATAACGTCATTAAAGGGGTACTTCGGGATTTTGGCAATTAAGCTCTTAATCTATTTCCCCAAAATCATGTCTCTGCATCCAGCACGAAGGAAGTTATTGGTAGTTTTACTAGCCAATGCTAACTAGCGTTAGCACAATGACTGGAAGTTCCTTCGAACTGCATACACAGAGACATAAAAATGGTATCCATGAGTTCATCTGGCTCTGGGGAAGTACATTGCCAAAATCCCGAAGTATCCCTAAAAGTCATATTGATATTCTTTCAAAACAGTAACTCTTGCTAAAGGGCACATGTCCTTAGTGGCCAGTAGCGACAGTGGTCTATCAGTGGGGGCTCGGCCAATCCCCAGGCTCCATGCTGGTGTCCTGCTGCCTCAGAGACTCAATGTGACACGAGGTACCGTCCGCAAAGCACACCACACAGAGACATTGAGCCTCAGTGACAGCACCGTATATTGCCATCTCTCTCTCTCTCTGCTCTCTCTCTGTCTTTCTCCCTCTCTCTGTCCATTTTTACTTTTTAAAACTCTAGACTGCTTTGGGGTTAAAAGGAAATGTCCCAATTACTCAGAAGAGTTTGGGATGAAGTTGAGGATGAACAGAAATGAAGTTATTTACAGTTTCTTTCAGACTTCATATATGTTTTAATTTCTTCTCCTCTCTTTCTATGTGGTACTGGGCCCCCTAGTTTGCTTTTGAGGGATTTCAGGCTCAGATAAAAGGAATCGGTAACAAAAAACAATACACTATAGACTGTAATTAGCAACAACAGCAATACATTTTTCACTGAATTCATTATCTGCCATTCATGTTCATTTAATAATAGTACATATGTTTCTGAAGATAATATATATGTTATAGTGTGGACACTATATAAATAATTACATTGAATATGTTATTGTACTTACCAACAGTATAGTATGATTACTATTCATGTGTTCATGGTTATTATTGGCATTGGCCTTGGCCATGACCTTTCCCCTTTGATGATGTCATCACCCAGAGTTGTACCTGTTCAGTGCGACTCTACCACAGGTTGAGTGGGCTGAATCACTTTGCTGTGTTTGTACCGTTTGTACACTGCTGTACACCTTTTATTTATTAGGTTGAAAGTAAAGGAAAGTAATATTGAATTACGTGTGGGCATTCCTTGTCAAGTTACTACAATATGCAACACTCATGTTGACATCTGATATAAATGGTCGCAGGTTGACGTTTATTGTCAGGAGTCTTGTCCTGGAGGCAGAACTGAGCAATTTCCCCTTCGATAGGCCAGCTGCAAAGTCAAAATTGGTTATATAGTATTGCTTTTTGGTTTTAATTTAAGGTTAGGGTTAGGCATTAGGGTTAGCAGTGTGGTTACGGTTGGGTTTAAGATTAAGATTAAGATATGGGTTAGGTTTCAAATCTGATTTCATTACTCTGTGGATGTGCCAGCTAGTGTCCACTCTGCAGAGTTGCCTCCAGAGCAACATCCATGAGTATGTTTCATCTCTTACTCTTTGGGTGTGCATGGACTCTGAAATCAATGCAAGGTTTTATTTATCGGTCGTCAACTGCAAGAGTGGACAATAATTGGAACAGTTATAGGCTAATATAGGCTAGTTATATGTTTTGTATTTCCTTGTGTTGCTACTCCGTGGAAATATCCATTTCACTAATGAAAGTTATGTGTCTTTCTCAAGTAGCTAGTGAATGGAACAGTGAAAGAGAAAGATTGTGTTAATTCTGCTTAAAATCAGCATGAACAAACATGATCAAAGATTCTGACATAACTGAAAGGGTTTGGACCAGTAGATATCAATATCATCATTCAGGCAGTTGCTGATGAAACTACAAATACTCACTATCCCTATCACCATCACTAAACCCTCACTATGGGGACTCCAAGTGGGGTTAAGCCACACGCTCAGCAGGAGAGAGGAGATGGCTTTTAGGGAAGAAGATCTAATGGAGAGAGTTGGTACTTGCTGACATGGCTCTGACAAAGCTGTGGAGGTGATGATGGTGGATGGAGTGTCAGGGCTGGGACAAAGAGCCCTCATGCCACCTCAGCCCTCTCTTTCCTCTCACTGCAATTAGACTAATTAGAGGATACTTTATAGTCGCTGAGGGATGAAACGCGATGACATGCCGTGGCCTGACTCTGTTGGTTCATGCCTCTGAATGTTCAGAGTGACCTTAGAGGTTTTGTAGTGACTTTGTAATAATGTTGTTATAACAGTATGTTGTATTGTTATAGCTTAACATATATGATATAACATTGTTATAACATAAGGTGTTATGCGAGGAATGTAGATACAGTGCTGTAATATTATGGTCTTTTAAAGTTAGCATGCATGAAACTTGACACAACTTATTAGCAATATAGTCGTGCAATTTTGAACATAACTTTCTGGATGAAAACAACAATGTACAGTATAGCTATAACCACGTTCACTTTCATTGTGCTTTAGTGTAACTGGTGTCAGTACTAACAGTACTTAGACCTTCCGGCAGTTAGAATACGCCAAGCGTCCCAAAATGACTCATGATACTTCATGGTATAGCGAGCCCCCATCTGTCACGCCTTAATGACCGGACCAATGAGGTCGCTCACTGTACAGTGCAATCAGTATGGGCACTTGAGTGCTTTTGTGCATGGAGGACAAAGCCAAAAATAAAGCTAAATCCGCGTGAGCGTGGAGCAACGTCGCTGGGGCGCTTTCTGTCCTACACTGTTATTGGCACGTACCAAAAGGTTCTCAAGCAACAATGGAAGGAGTGGATAATACTCTTGGAACAAAGCTGGTACGGCACATTTCTCCCAAACTGTGTCCTAGCCTTGGCGTGACAAAGACCATATGAGTTGTCAAGGCAGCATCAACAAAATAGGGACCAGGCTTGGACTGTACATGTTTTAGAAATAGGAGCTGAAAAACGAATGCTGTCCAGATGGATAGAATGAGATAGTGCTACAGATACATTAAATCAGCTGACACCTGGGGAGAGGAAGGCCCATTAATGAGCGAGTGACCCCAACAGAGAGGAGAGGTGATGTGGGTAGTAGAATGATAGACTGAGGCCATAGTGGATAGAGTAGAGGTTTTCAATTAGGTCTGCACCTGAGTTTCACAGAGAGACCTGGGGTAGAAGGCACAGGTGGCTGCAAGGAATGGCATGATTCTGCCAACTACTACTTTTGAAGTGCACATTTGGTGAAACATTATAATGGAAAACCAGGACAAAACCGCTCGCCAGTAATGCCATAGAGATCTACTGTCCAGTATTCTATTGCATTGTATTAAGCTGCTCATCCAAAGATGTGTCTGGCTCATAATTATTAGTTACATTAAGTTACCAATGGTCAGATTACATGAGTCATACACTTTTAGAAAAAAAGGTGCTATCGCCATAAGAGAACCCTTTGAAGAACCCTTTTGGTTCCATGGAAAACCCTTTCCACAAAAGAGTTCTACCTGGAACTAAAAAGGGTTTCACCTCAAACCAAAAACGTTTCTCCCATGGAGACCGCCGAAGAAACCTTATGGAAACCTTTTTTCTAAGAGTGTACCAATGTAACATTACTCCCAACTGTCTCATTACCTAAGTTCTTCCTTGTCAGGTCTATTCAGTCAGGGAAAAACTCAGGGCCCTAACCCCACCCATTCCGGGGACCACATCAATTTGTAAAGCTTAGCAGCAATTCAATGAAGGTGTTAACAAAAGGTCAGGAGGTAGAAGAGGTGAGACAAACCTCTGAGGGTGTTCTGTTTCCTGGGTCTTGTCCACCATCTATTGTGGCTTTAATGGCAGCCTCTTCCCTTTAGTGTGTAATAGAGCTCACTGTCCACTATCCGTTGGCACCTCCTCTTTCATACCTCTTAAGGCCTGAACCTAATGGTGACATGAGGACTAACCCGGGCGGGGCTCAATTTGGTAATAAGCACCACAGCACCGGTCCACCCTGATGACTCCTGCTGTGTTTGGCTGTGTTCAAGGTGCACTGCACCTCCCAGTCCTTAATGGCTGTAGAGGCGGTTGATGCCTTTAAAAAAATATATTAGGAAACAGGTTAGGAGTTTTTATTTGGTGAGAAAAGGCACTGTAGAGATAGAAGAAATGTTTTGGAGGGAAGTGTGATGGTTTACGTAATACGTGGGTTTAGTTCAGGCCCACTGTTGTAGTTGGGGATATCAAGATGTCACTGTGAATTAAAATAGCAGACAACTTAGGAATCTAACAAGATGCAAGGAAAACATACTTTTGCTGATCCCTTTCAGGTCTGACATCTCGGTAAGCAGCCGTTTGCTTCCATATGAAGGAAGTTATCTAATTTTGATGATGTAGCAATTGTTTTTATTTTTGTCATTTAGCAAACACTCTTATCAAGAGAGACTTACAGGAGAAATTTGATTTTTCAGATAGTTGCTTCAGGATTCAAACCAGCGACCTTTCGATTACTGGCCCAACACTCTTGATCGCTAGGCAACCATCCGCCCTAATCCTGCTCGGAGGGTGATGTCACTAACACTGACCCAGGGGTCAGATTCAAATCAAATGAAATCAAACTTTATTTGCAACATGCGCCGAATACAACAAGTGTAGACTTTACCGTGAAATGCTTACTTGCAAGCCCTTAACCAACAGTGCAGTTCAAGAAGTACAAAATATTTACCAAGTAGGCTAAAATAAAGTCAGAATAAAAAGTAACACAATAAGAATAACAGTAACGAGCCTATATAGATGGGGCACCGGTACTGAGTCAGTGTGCAGGGGTACAGGCTAGTTGAGGTAATCTGTACATGTAGGTGGGGGCGAAGTGACTATGCATAGATAACAAACAGACAGCGAGTAACAGCAGTGTACAAGAGGGGGGTGTCAATGTAAATTGTCCGGTGGTGATTTTTATGAATTGTTCAGCAGTCTAATGGCTTTGGGGTAGAAGCTGTTGAGGGCCTTTTGGTCCTAGACGTGCCGCTCCAGTTCCGCTTACCATGCGATAGGAGAGGAAACAGTCTATAACTTGGGTGACTGGAGTCTCTGACAATGTTATGGGCTTTCCTCTGACACCTTATATAGGTCCTGGATGGCAGGAAGGGTGGCCCCAGTGATGTACTGGGCTGTTCGCACTACCCTCTGTAGCGCCTTAAGGTCAGATGCCGAGCAGTTGCCATACCAGGCGGTGATGCAACCGGTCAGGATGCTCTCGATGGTGCAGCTGTGGAACATTTTGAGGATCTGGGGGCCCATGCCAAATCTTTTCAGTCTCCTGAGGGGGAAGCCCGCCTATTCATGGAGTCCACAATCAGCTCCTTTTTCTTGCTCAAATTGAGGGAGAGGTTGTTGTCCTGGCAGCACACAGCCAGGTCTCTGACCTCCTCCCTATAGGCTGTCTCATCGTTGTCGGTGATCAGGCCAACACTGTTGTGTCGTCAGAACTTAATGATGGTGTTGGTGTCGTGTTTGGCCACGCAGTCGTGGGTCAACAGGGAATAGAGGAGGGGTCTAAGTACACACCCCTGAGGGGCCCCAGTGTTAAGGATCAGCGTGGCAGACATGTTATTTACTGCTCTCAACACCTGGGGGGGGGGGGGGAAATGAGATTGGCCCGTCAGGAAGTCCTGGATCCAGTTTCAGAGGGAGATATTTAGTCCCAGAGTCCTTAGCTTAGTGATGAGCTTTGAGGGCACTATGGTGTTGAACGCTGAGCTGTAGTTGATGTACAGCATTCTCACATAGGTGTTCCTTTTGTCCAGATGAGAAAGGACGGTGTGGAATGTGATTGAGATTGCCTCATCTGTGGATCTGTTGGGGCGGTATACGAATTGGAGTGGATCTAGGGTGTCCGGGAGGATGCTGTTGATGTGAGTCATGACCAGCCTTTTAAAGCATTTCATGGCTACTAACGTGAGTGACACAGGGCGGTTGTCATTTAGCCAGGTTACCTTTGCTTTCTTGGGCACAGGGACTATGGTGGTCTGCTTGAAACATGTAGGTATTACAGACTCGGTCAGGGAGAGGTTGAAAATGTCAGTGAAGACACTTGACAGTTGGTTTGAGAACACTTCCTGGTAATCCATCTGGCCATGCTGCTTCGTGAATGTTGACCTGTTTTAAAGAATGTTGACCTGTTTCACATCGGCTACCGAGAGCATTATCACACAGTCATCCAGAACAGCTGGTGCTCTCAGGCATGCTTCAGTGTTACTTGACTCGAAGCGAGCATGAAAGGCATTTAGCTCGTCTGGTAGGCTCACGTCACTGGGCAGCTCACGTCTGTGTTTTTCTTTGTTGTCCGTAATAGCTTTTAAGCCCTGCCACATCCGATGAGCGTCAGAGCCGGTGTAGTAGGATTCAATCTTAATCCTGTAGTAACGCTTTGCTTGTTTGATGGTTCGTCTGAGGGCGTAGCGGGATTTCTGATAAGCGTCCGTGTTAGTCTCCTGCTCCTTGAAAGCGGCAGCTCTAGCCTTTAGCTCATGCGGATGTTGCCTGTAATCCATTGGTTCTGGTTGGGAAATGTACATACGGTCACTTTGGGGACGACGTCATCGATGCACTTATTGATGAAGCCTATGACTGAGGTGGTGTATTCCTCAATGCCATTGGATGAATCCCGGAACATATTCCAGTCTGTGCTAGCAAAACAGTCCTGTAGTTTAGCATCCGCGTCATCTGACCACTTCCATATTGAACAAGTCACTGGTACTTACTGCTTTAGTTTTTGCTTGTAAGCAGGAATCAGGAGGATAGAATTGTGATCAGATTTGACAAATGGTGGGCGGGAGAACTTTGTATGCATCTCTGTGTGTGGAGTAAAGGTGGTCTAGTATTTCTTTTCCCCTGGTTGCACATGTGACATGCTGGTAAAAATTTGGTTAAACTGATTTAAGTTTGCCTGCATTAAAGTCCCCGGCCACTAGGAGTGCCGCTTCTGGGTGAGCATTTTCTTCTGTGCTTATTTTTATTTATTATTTTTATTTCACCTTTATTTAACCAGGTAAGCTAGTTGAGAACATGTTCTCATTTACAACCTGGCCAAGATAAAGCAAAGCAGTGTGACACAAACAACACAGAGTTACACATGGAATAAACAAGCGTACAGTCAATAACACAATCGAAAAAAAGAAAGTCTATAAACAGTGTGTGTGAGGAGATAAGGCAATAAATAGGCCATAGTAGTGAAGTAATTACAGTTTAGCAAATTAACACTGGAGTGATAGATCAGCAGATGATGATGTGCAAGTAGAAATACTGGTGTGCAAAAGAGCAGAAAAGTACATAAAAACACTATGGAGATGAGGTAGGTAGATTGGGTGGGCTATTTACAGATGGGGTATGTACAGCTGCAGCGATCGGTTAGCTGCTCAGATAGCTGGTGTTTAAAGTTAGTGAGGGAAGATAAGTCTCCAGCTTCAGCGATTTTTACAATTCGTTCCAGTCATTGACAGCAGAGAACTGGATGGAAAGGCGGCAAAAGGAGGTATTAGCTTTGGGGATGACCAGTGAGATATACCTGCTGGAGCGTGTGCTACTGGTGGGTGTTGTTATCGTGACCAGTGAGCTGAGATAAGGGGGAGCTTTACCTAGCAGAGACTTATAGATGACCTGGAGCCAGTGGGTCTGGCGACGAATATGTAGCGAGAACCAGCTGACTAGAGCATACAGGTCGCAGTGGTGGGTGGTATAAGGGGCTTTGGTGACAAAACAGAGGCACTGTGATAGACTGCATCCAGTTTGCTGAGTAGAGTTTTGGAACCTATTTTGTAAATGACATCGTCGGGGATCGGTAGGATAGTCAGTTTTACGAGGGTATGTTTGGCGGCGTGAGTGAAGGAGACTTTGTTGCGTAATAGGAAGCCGATTCTAGATTTAATTTTGGGTTGGATATGTTGATTCTGAGTCTGGAAGGAGAGTTTACAGTCTAGCCAGACACCTAGGTATTTGTAGTTGTCGACATATTCTAAGTCAGATCCATCCAGAGTAATGATGCTAGTCGGGCGGGCGGGTGCAGGCAGCGAACTTTTGAAAAGCATGCATTTGGTTATACTAGCGTTTAAGAGCCGTTGGAGGCTACGGAAGGACTGTTGTATGGCATTGAAGCTCATTTGTAGGTTAACACTGTCCAAAGAAGGGCCAGATGAATACAGAATGGTGTCATCTGCATGGTGGATCAGGGAATCACCTGCCGCAAGAGCGACATCGTTGATATATAGAGAGAAAAGAGACGGCCTGAGAATTGAACCCTGTGGTACCCCCATAGAGACTGCCAAAGGTCCGGACAATATGCCCTCCGATTTGACACACTGAACTCTGTCTGAGAAGTAGTTGGTGAACCAGGCGAGGCAGTCATTTGAGAAACCAAGGCTGCTGAGTCTGCCGATAAGAATACAGTGATTTTCTGGCATATTTTCTTCATGCAAAAAGCGTGGTTCTGGGCCTGTTCCAGTGAAAGCAGGATATCCTTCTCGTCGGACTGGTTAAAGTTTCTTCTAGTCCGTGGTGAGTAATCACTTTTCTGATGTACAGAAGTTATTTTTGGGCACGAGAGACAGTAGCAGCAACATTATGTACACAATAAGTTAAAAAAAATAAGCTAGTCAAAATGCAAAAAAACCCAACTAAATTACCAAAGTCACAGACAGCAGTTCAGAGATTCCGCTAAGCACCCCCCCATGATTACAGAGTCTTATTAGTTAGTTCAAGTAGACAATGGTAGCTGATGACTCTTTTAATAATTGTATCAAGATGAGCACTGGAGATGATACATAATGATGTTAAATTAGTGACAAGGCATATTTCTTTCTCTCCCATGTTTTTGCCTTCTGTTCATTTATGTTGAAACTTTGTTGTCTCATGCTGTGACATCCACAAACAGAAGGCAGTGAGCTAAAGACAGTTCCGCTAGAACTCAAGTTCTGACTTGTAAAGTGAATCTATGGGTTTATCCTGGATCATTGGCATCTAGATTGGATTTTAGTGGCACACTAGTGCATTAACAAAGCATTGAGACGCACACCTGACAATTATTAGTAACTCACTGCAAACGCAATTCACAAAAAAGTTAATTGCGCCTCTTCGCCTCCATGTAAATACTAGCAGGCCAAAAAAAATTGCTGAGCATCCTCGCCTATTCCCGGACCATCCTTTAAATCCGGCTTCTCTCCCTGGAACAATGGGGGACATATTTGGACATTGGGGCCAATGATTGGAGCCATTGAGCGGCCCCGCTACGGGATCGGATGCAGTGAATTAGTGTAAAGCCTCTGTGAGAAAAGGGCTGACACGACGGTCAGCTATGGCCCCTGCCGTGGTTTCAGCTAACTGCCACGCAACCTGGCTCGACCCAACCCTCGACCACCTCTCCACTGATCCCCTGTTGTGGATCCATATGGCTATCGGATAAAGATCATATAACGGAGAGGATAAGTGTTATGAGTGTATGTTGTCATCTAGAGGGGGCATAGAGAGAATGTGATGTAAGGTAGTATGGTAAAAGGACTGATTAAATAATATCATACTTAGGAGGTTCAAACAGGCCTGATGTTGGAGCGTTTTAGCAATTTGTGAGTTAATTAGTAAAATAATGGATTCATTTATTTTGGATAAAATTATATGCCTTGCATGTACCATTGTTTGAACATTAGCATCTTAGCATTAGTTCTGTGATTAAGATCTGTTGAAAAAGTGAGAAAAAAATATATCATATTTTATTCAGTTCTGCATTGGTAGACCTATCCTGGAGAAGGAAACGGGTCATTCCCAGTCATTGTCAGTTGTTCTCTGACTATCCTGTGCCAAGGCTTGTTAGCCCAGCCTTATGAATGGCCCCTGTTCTCCTGCTCCAGAAAGGCCCTGAGCAAGAGTGGTGTGGCACACCACCATATGCCTGAACAAAACGGCCATATGCCTCACTGGTTAATTCATTCTTGTTAGGCATTGTGTCGGTTTTCTTTTTCATCATATCACAATTTTTTACAATGTCAAACCAGTGCATAATAAACTAAACAGTGCATGACTACAACAGTATAACTCAGTTAGATGTGATAAAATAGTTATAATTTAATCTTGTCTTGTATAAATCATAATATAAATGTTATATTCCATTCTCTTGAGTCTCTCAATGTCACTAAATCCATAAGGTTAATTAAATAAAAATGCCCTCTGTAATTACATTTTTAAATCCCCTGCACTTTCTCTAGTCTCATTACTGACCGTGTGTGTGTGTGTGTGCCTGCGTGTGCATGCATTCTTGCGTGTGTGGTGTGTGCTTACAAGATAGATAGAATGAGATGGAGAGCAAGAGAGAGAGCGAGAAAGAGAGAGAGAGAGTCATAGAGAGAGTGAAAGGGCCGGTTAGATGCTAACACACAATAGTATGCAGGCACTCCATAGTGCCCGTGTGAAACGGGGTCAGTTGTTGGTAAAATTAGGCCTGTCCTCTGCACTGGGCGAGGCTCTATGGAACCGACAGATGGAGAAATGGTTCCCAGAGAGCCCAGACCGCCACAAATAGCTCTACACACATGCAAGCACACACACAGACAGACTCAAGCACACACGAGCACTCACACACATGCACATACACACACACACACACACACATACAATGGTACCTAAGCAGAAGACAGCAGGTAGTCTATAGCTGCCAATCCTGTCACAATCACAAACTCAGTGTGTTATCTGACTATCACGGCTTCCATTGGCAGCTAGGGACTTGACTATTAATACAAATTTAAAGCAGAATCAGATAACCTCCGGTTCTCAGACAGACCTGGCCTGGTTTTGTCTGGCTTTGCCTGATTTCCTGAGGCTGCCGCTGTGACAGTCCCTCTTCCTGAGCCCAGTTCTGGGGGCTCCACAGGAGCTGTCCAATCATATCGCAGCTAAGCCGTCAAGGTTAGGGCAGAGAGACAGGAGGAACACAAAACTCTGGCGGCCTCACGACACTCCGACTCAATCCCCTGTCCTGGTTATAACACAAACATTGGGCTGATATCCTGAAGCCCTACGGTCGTATGTTTGTTTGCAATTTCCATTGAATAAGTGGATCAATTTGTTCCTAACATTTTGTCCAGAAATACATTGTACATTGTCACACCTTCACGCTTCACTCCTCAGTCGTAGGCAGAGACAGTTTTAGAATAATGATACAGCACTTGTTCATCGGAAGAGGTGGGAAACACGTGCTTGCGTGAGAAAACACTGAAATGAGCATGTTTATGTTGAATTCTGCTCCAATAATAGCATGCAGAAATGCCTAAAGGGAGAGTCAGTAGAGAAAGGTTTAATGCATGCCATGAGTGACAACATCTAATATAATGAACAGGAGAAGCCACCAAGCCACAGAGGGGAAATAAGGTCAACTGGTACTGTATTTATACTTTCTGGTTATACACTGTATTACTGTAAATGATACTGTCATGATTGTGAGCATTCAGGTAAATGTCTCTGTCCTTATGTACTGTCACGCCCAGACCTTAGAGATCTTTTAATTCTCTATTTGGTTAGGTCAGGGTATGACTAGGGTGGGCAATCAATGTATTCTATTTCTTTGTTGGCCTGGTATGGTTCCCAATCAGAGGCAGCTGTATATTGTTGTCTCTGATTGGGGATCATATTTAGGCAGCCTTTTCCCACCTGTTGTTTGTGGGATCTTGATTTTGTATTGTTGCTTTCGAGCCTTACGAGGCTGTATGTTTCGTTGGTTACTCTTTCTTGTTTTGTTGCTGGTTATCATTAATAAAAAATGATGAACCTACCCCACGCTGCATCTTGGTCCGACCATCCTTACAACGACGAGCATTACACGTACAGTAAGGGCTGCCTGCCCCAGACTACTTTAGCTAAATTGTGGATATGATTTGAGACGAGACACATGTAAAACCTTTACTTAAAAAGTCACTGTAAAGTTCAAGTTTGATTGCTTTATGCTCAAGTACAGTGAAATTATTAACTTGCCAGCTCCAAACTAAGTACTGTATGTCAGGGCCGTCACCTGATTTTCCTAACATTTGAGGCTCAGTCCTGATACCAGGGGCTGAGGGATCTGAGAAAAAATTGCCTTGTCTAAAATAATTTATTGCAATTCTACATGACTGGAGACATTACACAAATATGTTTTATACTACACAAAATGACAAAATGACTCTGACATTGACATACTAATATAAAAAAAATGAACAACCCATGATTTAATTGCAACCAATAGCATAGGCCAATGTGTCATAGACCTTGAAGGAACTGGACCAAGGTCCAGTGTGGTCAGCGTACATATTCTATTTATTAGAAAAGACGCCAAACAAAACAATAAACACTACAAAACAAACGTGAAGCTAAAGGCTATGTGCCATAAACAAAGTCAACTTCCCACAAAGAAAGGAGGGAAAAAGGGCTACCTAAGTATGGTTCCCAATCAGGGACAACGATAGACAGCTGTCCCTGATTGAGAACCATACCCGGCCAAAACATAGAAACACCAAATCATAGAAAACGAAACATAGAATGCCCACCCCAAATCACACCCTGTCCAAACCAAATAGAGACATTAAGAGGCTCTCTACGGTCAGGGCGTGACACAATGAAAGGAGTGGATACACAGATCTTAGGCCTACAATATGAGGAGGAAATTATAGTCAACCAACTTTCCAGTGACACTCACTTATCCAAACTGTTTTTTTCCCACAATTGTATTTTGAAATATTGCGAAAGACCTTTTATCTGTGGCTTACCTGTGGCTTGCTGTTCATTGACAGCCACATTGACAGCCACAACAAAAAAATCAGCTGTTTGATATTTGCCACGAGGCACTATGTTTTCTTCTATGTGCTGTGCTCTCCAAAAGGCCAAATAATCAACACTTCTTATTTTTAATTCAATGGATTATGGTGCGTAACCCCATATGAGGTAATTGTGTATGAGGTAGGCCTATTGTTACTAGAAAATACATTCATAAGTCACTGAAGCCAATAGGCTAGTCGTTTCAGCTATATGGTTATTAAAATGATGTAGGCCTTGTGACCTTTGTAACCAATTATAAAATATAGGAAATTAGTTGAATAGCTTATGGGAAAAGAGTACAAATGTGTATTTGCATCAGTAGGCTAAGGGACTGAAATGCATCAGAACAGTATTGGAAAGTTCAAGAAAAGATCAGGGAAGCTCATCAGGTAGGCTATATGTGTAACGATGTGCACTGAGAGTCGGGAAGCAAGTTCAGGGAGTGAGTGTTTTAATAAATAAACGGAACATAATACAAAACAAGAAACTCGAACAGCAGACAGACATGAAACAGAAACAATGATGTCTGGGGAAGGAACAAAAGGGAGTGACATATATAGGGCAGGTAATCAAGGAGGTGATGGAGTCCAGATCAGAGTGTCATAATGTGCTGATGCCCATAACGATGGTGACAGGTGTGCGCCATAATGAGCAGCCTGGTGACCTAGAGACTGGAGAGGGAGCACACGTGACAATAGGCCTAATGTGTGTGTGTACAGAAGATCTGCATTACTTTCAATTGCTAGACTAATGATCATGAGCACTCACCTCAACTTAGCTAACATTTCTAGCTAACACAGCCTAATTGTAACCAAATATCCAAATGTCAAAACAAAAATCGGACATTGATTGATTTATAAAGACGAGTTCCCATGCTAGTCTCAAAGCGGCACAATGATGCTGTCCCAATTAAAATGGTGCTGGAATTATCTGTTGACCACACATGTCTATTATAACCAGTGGTGTTGTGCTATTTTTTTAGGTAGCCTACTGGAGCAATTTTTGTAATCATTATTATGTCATCATTTCTGGAGAAAAGTTGCTACCGACGTGTAGCCTATTGTATAAAGTTATTTTAGATTATAATTTGGGTGGTTCGAGCCCTGAATACTGATTGGCTGAAGGCCGTGGTATATCAGACTGTGTACTACAATCATCTCCTTAGTTTTGTTGATGTTGAGTGTGAGGTTATTTTCCTGACACCACAATCCGAGGGCCCTCACCTCCTCCCTGTAGGCCATCTCGTCGTTGTTGGTAATCAAGCCTACCACTGTAGTGTCGTCCGCAAACATGATGATTGAGTTGGAGGCGTGCATGGCCACGCAGTCGTGGGTGAACAGGCAGTACAGGAGAGGGCTCAGAACGCACCCTTGTGGGGCCCCAGTGTTGAGGATCAGCGAGGTGGAGATGTTGCTACCTACCCTCACCACCTTGGGGCGGCCCGTCAGGAAGTCCAGTACCCAGTTGCACAGGGCGGGGTCGAGACCAAGGGTGTCGAGCTTGATGACGAGTTTGGAGGGTACTATGGTGTTAAATGCTGAGCTGTAGTCAATGAACAGCATTCTCACATAGGTATTCCTCTTGTCCAGATGGGTTAGGGCAGTGTGCAGTGTGGTTGCGAATGCGTCGTCTGTGGACCTATTGGGGCGGTAAGCAAATGAGAGTGGGTATAGGGTGTCAGGTAGGGTGGAGGTGATATGGTCCTTGACAAGTCTCTCAAAGCACTTCATGATGACGGAAGTGAGTGCTAAGGGGTGGTAGTCGTTTAGCTCAGTAGCCTTAGCTTTCTTGGGAACAGGAACAATGGTGGCCCTCTTGAAGCATGTGGTAACAGCTGACTGGGATAAGGTTTGATTGAATTTGTCCGTAAACACACCAGCCAGCTGGTCTGCGCATGCTCTGAGGATGCAGCTGGGGATGCTGTCTGGGCCTGCAGCCTTGCGAGGATTAACACGTTTAAATGTTTTACTCACGTCGGCTGCAGTGAAGGAGAGCCTGCAGGTTTGGTAGCGGGCCGTGTCAGTGGCACTGTATTGTCCTCAAAGCGAGCAAAAAAGTTATTTAGTCTGTATGGGAGCAAGACATCCTGGTCCGCGATGGGGCTAGTTTTCTTTTTGTAATCCGTGATTGCCTGTAGACCAGGCCACATACCTCTTGTGTCTGAGCCATTGAATTGCGACTCTACTTTGTCTCTATACTGACACTTGTTTGATTGCCTTGCGGAGGGAATAGCTACACTGTTTGTATTTGGTCATATTTCCGGTTGTAACGGCTTTCTTCCTGGGAAGGAGAGGCGGACCAAAATGCAGCGTTGTTATAGTTCATGGTAATTTAATAAGGTAACTCAAACATAAACAGGATACAAAACAATAAACGTGAAAACCGAAACAGCCCTATCTGGTGCAGAAAACACAAAGACAGGAAACAACCACCCACAAAACCCAACACAAAACAGGCTACCTAAATATGGTTCCCAATCAGAGACAATGACTAACACCTGCCTCTGATTGAGAACCATATCAGGCCAAACATAGAAATAGACAAACCAGACACACAACATAGAATGCCCACCCAGCTCACGTCCTGACCAACACTAAAACAAGGAAAACACAAAAGAACTATGGTCAGAACGTAACACCGGTCACCTTGCCCTGGTTAAAAGGAGTGGTTTGCGCTTTCAGTTTCGCGCGAATGCTGCCATCAACCCACGGTTGCTGGTTTGGTGATTCCAATGTATTTCATTGATGATTCTAATCAATTACATAAAATGATGTAGTTTCAGGGAGGAAAGAGGGGGACAATTGTCTTGGTGTGTTTGGACCATGATAGTTTGTTGGTGATGTGGACACCAGGGAACTTGAAACAATCATCCCGCTCCACTACAGCCCTGTCGACGTTAATGGGGGCTTGTTAGGCCAGACTTTTCCTGTAGTCCGTGATCAGCTCCTTTGTCTTGTTCACATTAAGGGAGAGGTTGTTGTCCCGGCACCACACTGCCAGGTCTCTGACCTCCTCCCTAAAGTCTGTCTCAGCGTTGTCAATGATCAGGCCTACCACTGTTGTGTCGTCAGCAAACTTAACGATGGTGTTGGAGTCGTGTTTGGCCACACAGTCGTGGGTGAACAGGGAATACAGGAGTGGTCTAAGTACACACCCCTGAGGGGCCCCAGATCCTGTCAGGAAATCCAGGATCCAGTTGCAGAGGGAGCTGTTTAGTCCCAGGGTCCTTTGCTTAGTGATGAGCTTTGTGGGCGCTATGGTGTGGAATGCTGAGCTGAAGTCAATGAACAACATTCTCACATAGGTGTTCCTTCTGTCCAGGTGGGGAAGAGCAGTGTGGAGTGCGATTGAGATTGCGTCATCTGTGGATCTGTTGGGGCGGTATGCAAATTGGAGTGGGTCTAGGGTATCCAGGAGGACGCTGTTGATGTGAGCCATGACCAGCCTTTCAAAGCACTTCATAGCTACCGACATGAGTGCTATGGGGCAGAAATCATTTAGGCAGGTTACTTTCGCTTCCTTGGGCACAAGGACTATGGTGGTTTTCTTGAAACAAGTAGGTATTACAGACTCGGTCAGGGAGAGGTTGAAAATGTCAGTGAAGACACTTGCCAGTTGGTCCGTGCATGCTTTGAGTACACGTCCTGGTAATCCGTCTGGCCCTGCGGATTCGTAAATGTTGACCTGTTTAAAGGTCTTGCTCACGTTGGCTACCGAAAGCGTTGTCATCCAGAACAGCTGGTGCTCTCATGCATGCTTCAGTGTTGCTTGCCTCGAAGCGAGCATAAAAGGTATTTTGCTCGTCTGGTAGGCTCGCGTCTGTTTTTCCCTTTTTGGTCCATAATAGTTTTCAAGCCGTGCCACATCCGACGAGCGTCTGAGTCATTGTAGTAGGATTCAGTCTTAATCGTGTATTGACGCTTTGCTTGTTTCATGGTTTGCTCTTAGCATTGGTATATTGGCCAAATTCATGGATTACATGTTTCATCACAATATTGTTTTGAACATTCATACTCAATCTATCATCAATGACAACTGATGAAGATTTCATCAAAAGTGCATTTCAGTGGCTTGGAAATACAATGACATTCAAAAGGAGGCAAATAATTACTAGAACAACTTTCTGTCATCATTTTGAAGTTGCTAGATTGACTTTAGATGCTGTATAACGTTAGCTAACTAAGATTAAGGGGAGGCCTCTACATTTTAGTTAGCTTACTTTAGCACTGCTAGATATTTTTGACTAACTTTGCCAGTTAATGACAACATTGCCACCTGTCTAAAGTAAATTTGACAAAATAATAATGCTAGCAAAGTTGTTTTCTACTAAATATTTGACTAATTTAGCAACGTCATCGTATTTCCAGGGTCTATAGTGTAATTTAGCCTCAACAGTAGTTAGCCTCCATCCAGAATGACTGGGCTTATCACCACTTTAGGGAACCACTATAGCGGCTTGAGAACATTCATAACAGTGGCATGCCGCGACCGAGTGATGGAGGTGCAACCTATGAATACTCCCCTTCGTTCCTTATTTCTTAATTATACAACGGGTGGATCTAATCCTGAATGTTGATTTGTTAAAACCACATTCTAGCCGGTGTCTATTCCACAAGTTACCACTGGCTAAATCTATGACATTGCAATTTACTCTGTTCCATCTGACTACGCAATCCACTGTCTCATCAGCCCAGCCAAGCAATTTATAAACTTGATCTCCAATATCAATTCAATTCAATTCAAGGGCTTTATTGGCATGGGAAACACGTGTTAACATTGCCAAAGCAAGTGAGGTAGATAATATATAAAGTGAATATTGTTACGCACGCCTCTATGAAGAGGGAACGCAACACCCTGCTACAACTAAACTATCTGTGAAGTGAAAAAGGTATGGACTGTAGGTGCGAGTAAAAATGACAACAAGCAGAATGTGGTACCGTTTACAAGGACTTTATTCCTTTACACGGTAATATGGGGAAAAGGGGCTGGACGGAACCAAAGCAAAGAAAGTAAATCTCAAAGCCCCTCCCCCCTCTCCTATCTTACCTGCCTACCCACTACTTACCTAATTTAGCACCACCTGGTGCCTTAACCAAAATACAGGGGGTGGTCCGCCCAGGTCTTACCTAGTGTGCCTAGACAGCGAATATGCTACGGGGAACGTAACAAATATATAAAGTGAAATAAACAATACAAATTAACAGTAAACATTACACATACAGAAGTTTCAAAACAATAAAGACATTACAAATGTCATATTATATATATACAGTGTTTTAACAATGTACAAATGGTAAAGGACACAAGATAAAATAAATAAGCATAAATATGGGTTGTATTTACAATGGTGTGTGTTCTTCACTGGTTGCCCTTTTCTCGTGGCAACAGGTCACAAATCTTGCTGCTGTGATGGCACACTGTGGAATTTCACCCAGTAGATATGGGAGTTTATCAAAATTGGATTTGTTTTCGAATTCTTTGTGGATCTGTGTAATCTGAGGGAAATATGTCTCTCTAATATGGTCATACATTGGGCAGGAGGTTAGGAAGTGCAGCTCAGTTTCCACCTCATTTTGTGGGCAGTGAGCACATAGCCTGTCTTCTCTTGAGAGCCATGTCCGCCTACGGCGGCCTTTCTCAATAGCAAGGCTATGCTCACTGAGTCTGTACATAGTCAAAGCTTTCCTTAATTTTGGGTCAGTCACAGTGGTCAGGTATTCTGCCGCTGTGTACTCTCTGTGTAGGGCCAAATAGCATTCTAGTTTGCTCTGTTTTTTTTATTAATTCTTTCCAATGTGTCAAGTAATTATCTTTTTGTTTTCTCATGATTTGGTTGGGTCTAATTGTGCTGCTGTCCTGGGGCTCTGTAGGGTGTGTTTGTGTTTGTGAACAGAGCCCCAGGACCAGCCTGCTTAGGGGGCTCTTCTCCAGGTTCATCTCTCTGTAGGTGATGGCTTTGTTGTGGAAGGTTTGGGAATCGCTTCCTTTTAAGTGGTTATAGAATTTAACGGCTCTTTTCTGGATTTTGATCATTAGTGGGTATCGGCCTAATTATGCTCTGCATGCATTATTTGGTGTTCTACGTTGTACACAGAGGATATTTTTGCAGAATTCTGCGTGCAGAGTCTCAATTTGGTGTCTTGGTTGGTGAGCGGACCCCAGACCTCACAACCATAAAGGGCAATGGGCTCTATGACTGATTAAAGTATTTTTTGCCAAATCCTAATTGGTATGTTGAAATTGATGTTCCTTTTGATGGCTTAGAATGCCCTTCTTGCCTTGTCTCTCAGATCGTTCACAGCTTTGTGGAAGTTACCTGTGGCGCTGATGTTTAGGCCAAGGTATGTATAGTTTTTTGTGTGCTCTAGGGCAACAGTGTCTAGATGGAATTTGTATTTGTGGTCCTGGTGACTGGACCTTTTTTGGAACACCATTATTTTGGTCTTACTGAGATTTACTGTTAGGGCCCAGGTCTGACAGAATCTGTGCATAAGATCTAGGTGCTGCTGTAGGCCCTCCTTGGTTGGTGACAGAAGCACCAGATCATCAGCAAACAGCAGACATTTGACTTCGGATTCTAGTAGGGTGAGGCCGGGTGCTGCAGACTTTTCTAGTGCCCGTGCCAATTCGTTGATATATATGTTGAAGAGGGTGGGGCTTAAGCTGCATCCCTGTCTCACCCCACGACCCTGTGTGAAGAAATGTGTGTTTTTTGCCAATTTTAACCGCACACTTATTGTTTGTGTACATGGATTTTATAATGTCGTATGTTTTACCCCCAACACCACTTTCCATCAGTTTGTTAGCAGACCCTCATGCCAAATTGAGTCAAAGGCTTTTTTGAAATCAACAAAAGCATGAGAAGACTTTGCCTTTGATTTGTTTGGTTGTCAATTAGGGTGTGCAGGGTGAATACATGGTCTGTTGTACGATAATTTGGTAAAAAGCCAATTTGACATTTGCTCAGAACATTGTTTTCATTGAGGAAATGTACGAGTCTGCTGTTAATGATAATGCAGAGGATTTTCCCAAGGTTACTGTTGACGCATATTCCACGGTAGTTATTGGGGTCAAATTTGTCTCCACTTTTGTGGATTGGGCTGATCAGTCCTTGGTTCCAAATATTGGGGAAGATGCCAGAGCTAAGGATGATGTTAAAGAGTTTTAGTGTAGCCAATTGGAATTTGTTGTCTGTATATTTGATCATTTCATTGAGGATACCATCAACACCACAGGCCTTTTTGGGTTGAGGGTTTTTATTTTGTCCTGTAACTCATTCAATGTAATTGGTGAATCCAGTGGGTTCTGGTAGTCTTTAATAGTTGATTCTAAGATCTGTATTTGATCATGTATATGTTTTTGCTCTTTATTCTTTGTTATAGAGCCAAAAAGATTGGAGAAGTGGTTTACCCATACATTTCCATTTTGGATAGATAATTCTTCGTGTTGTTGTTTGTTTAGTGTTTTCCAATTTTCCCAGAAGTGGTTAGAGTCTATGGATTCTTCAATTACATTGAGTTGATTTCTGACATGCTGTTCCTTCTTTTTCCGTAGTTTATTTCTGTATTGTTTTAGTGATTCACCATAGTGAAGGCGTAGACTCAGGTTTTCCGGGTCTCTATGTTTTTGGTTGGACAGGTTTCTAAATTTCTTTCTTAGACTTTTGCATTCTTCATCAAACCATTTGTCATTATTGTTAATTTTCTTCGGTTTTCTATTTGAGATTTTTAGATTTGATAGGGAAGCTGAGAGGTCAAATATACTGTTAAGATTTTCTACTGCCAAGTTTACACCTTCACTATTACAGTGGAACGTTTTACCCAGGAAATTGTCTAAAAGGGATTGAATTTGTTGTTGCCTAATTGTTTTTTGGTAGGTTTCCAAACTGCATTCCTTCCATCTATAGAATTTCTTAATGTTACTCAGTTCCTTTGGCTTTGATGCCTCATGATTGAGTATTGCTCTGTTTAAGTAGACTGTGATTTTGCTGTGGTCTGATAGGGGTGTCAGTGGGCTGACTGTGAACGCTCTGAGAGACTGGGTTGAGGTCAGTGATAAAGTAGTCTACAGTACTACTGCCAAGAGATGAGCTATAGGTGTACCTACCATAGGAGTCCCCTCGAAGCCTACCATTGACTATGTACATACCCAGCGTGCGACAGAGCTGCAGGAGTTGTGACCCGTTTTTGTTGGTTGTGTTGTCATAGTTGTGCCTAGGGAGGCATATGTGGGAGGGAATGCTGTCAATATCTCACATGTATTTTAGACTAACGTTTAGTTTTTAACAGCGGAGACTTGTATAAACCTAGTTGTCTGTCTCTATGACACTTGCAACATTGTTTCAATATTCAAATTCGCTCGTCAGCTGTCCCACAGTAATAAGGAGTCGGGACGAGACAGACAGGCAAGCAGCTGGCATATTTTTATGGATATGTACAAAGAACAAAAGGTAAAACGAAACGAAGTGCAGCTAGTTTGCAGTCTTTCTAGCTTCAGTTTGAAGTGATTCTGTTAGCTGTGTTGTTGGCTAGCTCCTTTGACCAATAGTGTCCTGACAAGTGAGCACATTTTCTACGCCAGGCAAAATCAAGATGCATTAGCTCATTGTTATGGATGTTCCTGTCAGATCAACTATCCACAGACAGCCCTAAGTCGGGCTCCTCTACTAACGGTGAGCGTTTATTCTACAACAGAGGGCGGGGACACCGGGGACAATGTCGAGGCTAACACCCCAAGCACGTAAGAGGGTTCGGCGCATATGTCGGGGGAAGACTTTTATCTCCCTCACCAACTTCAAACATCAGCTATCTGAGCAGCTAACCGATCGCTGCAGCTGTACATAGTCTATTGGTAAATAGCCCACCCATTTTCACCTACCTCATCCCCATACTGTTTTATTTATTTACTTTTCTGCTCTTTTGCACACCAATATCTCTACCTGTACATGACCATCTGATCATTTATCACTCCAGTGTTAATCTGCAAAATTGTAATTATTCGCCTACCTCATGTCTTTTGCACACATTGTATATAGACTACCCCTTTTTTTTCTCTACTGTGTTATTGACTTGTTAATTGTTTACTCCATGTGTAACTCTGTGTTGTCTGTTCACACTGCTATGCTTTATCTTGGCCAGGTCGCAGTTGCAAATGAGAACTTGTTCTCAACTAGCCTACCTGGTTAAATAAAGGTGAAATAAAATAAATTTAAAAAAATTGTATCAGCAATCTACTCTGTGACATCCAACATTTCTAAATTTGTGGATTACCACATTAAACCGATGGTTGAGAAGTTCCCATCTTATATCAAAGACACTAGTCACATGATCTCATTGATAGAGGGCTTAGGAAGGATACCAGAGGGCTCCCTGCTGGCCACTTTTGCTGTCGAGGGTTTGTACACTAACATCCCACACACTGGGGGCTTGTAGGCGCTGCAACACGTCCTTCAGCAGAGAGACTCTACCCTTGCTCCATCCAATGATTGCATCTTACATAATATCTTACTGATCTGGTATTATCCAATAACTACTTCATCTTGAGTCAGACTTTTTCCTTAAAATTCGGGGTGTAGCCATGGGCTCCCCCTTTTCCCCCAACTATGCAAACCCGTATATTATGTGGGACAATTTGAGGAAGCACTCCTTTTCAAAACAGAGACACACCCGCTACTTTCAAAAATCCTCCTATGGAAGTGATACATAGATGATGTCTTTGTGCTCTGGGAAGGAAGTCAGCAGGATTGAAATTAATTCCAAACTCTACTAAACGAGAGGTCTGAATACCTCACATTCACCATGCAGACTGATGAGATAGAAATAAACTACCTGGACTCAAAGACAATGATGCATTACACACAGACTTATACACAAAGCCCGCAGACCACAATACCTTGCTATGTGCGGATAATATGCATCCCCTTCCCCTCAAGAATGGCCTACCATATAGCCAGTTATGCAGGGTTAAATGAATCTGTGGCCACCAGACAGATTTTGACCGTAATGCTAAAAAAATGACAGGTACATTCAAAATGAGAGGCTACAAAGACAAAACTCTTCATGCTGCAATGATGAAAATATCTTATAAACCAAGAGAGGAATTACTCAAAATTCAACCAAAGAAGAAAAACAACGCAACCGTCTTTTCCAACAAGTACACCAAGTATTCGGAGAAAATGAAAGCAATCCTGAAAAATCACTGGCATATTCTGCAATCAGACAAAAAAATTGCACACCTCTTCAAGGAACCCCCACTGGTGGTCTATAAGGGTGGTCGCAATATTGGCGATAACTTGGTGAGATCTGACATGCCCCCTGAGCCCACTCAGACATTCTTGACACCCATTTGGAAAGTATACAGTGCAATAGCACTATCAAAACATCCTTCTTCAGACACCTTCTTCAGCGTATCATCTCATGAAAGACCAAGGAAGTATTCTATCTCATCACCTGTTCTTGTGGAAAAGCCTACGTAGGACCAATGAAAAGACCATTAAAACAACAAATAGCTGAATCAGGTGTAAGAACATTGACTATCCAGTAGCAGCTCACTTTGTTGAAGCTAACCATCCAGTATCCTCTCTCAAATACACAGGCATTGAGAATGTTGCTCTACCAAGGAGAGAAAGGTAACATCGAGATCCTACAACTACAAAGGGGGGCTTACTGGATATCCTATCTAAAAACATTGACCCCTAGTGGTCTGAATATTGACTTTGATCTCAGGCCCTTCTTATAAATAATGATTTATTTCATTTATGAACAAGTCTTAGAAATTGATATATTCTTTCTACAGCTTATTAGCGTCTTGTTTGTCAAGTCAACCAGCGTTTTTGTTATCGGCTCTTTTTCTCGCCCTCCTGGTTTTGACCCTTGCCTGTCCTGACTCTGAGCCCGCCTGCCTGACCACTCTGCCTGCCCCTGCCCCTGAACCTGCCTGCCGACCTGTACCTTTGCACCACCTCTGGTTTACTGACCCCTGCCTGCCTTGACCTGTCTATTGCCTGCCCCTGTGGGAATATTAAACCACTGTCAATTCGAAGTGTCTGCATCTAGGGTCTTACCTTGATTCCTGATAGTTACATAAAAGCATCATCCAAATTGCAATTGCGTATGCCTACACATGTGCCTAAATGAAAATGTTTTTTTTTTTTTATCCTAAAACACCAAATTAGGCCTTCCTTATTATAAATTAGGCCATCATCACTGTCAATCGTGAATGATAAGTCTTCACATTTTACAGGTGAATCGTCCATACGGAATGCCTACCAACCATTTGATCCCAACACATTTTGATCTTTTTGGATGATGTGGGTTAAGTAGCCTAACTACTGTTTAGACTTCTGTCTGCATGAGAAAAAAGTTCAGCATTTCATCACAATCATCCTAAATTGTCAAGAGATATTTTGTGGCGTTTTTTTGTATAGCAGTAGCCTAACATTATCGATTCTATTATATTTAGTTTGTTATGTAGAATAGTAATGAATCATTAAGCAATCTTGCGAGACAAGCAATCTTGCGAGCAACATTTTGAGAAGTATCCGAGTCGCTCCGCTGTGCACTGGCAGCACTACCCCCCGATTATAACGGTTGGATGATTTCAGGAGTTGAATGTAACCACATGTCTATGAACTAAGTGAGGCAGATAGTCGACACAATTTGTTTTACACCATCACAGCAAGGCAAAAGATTCGGGGCCCAAAATCATTTGTCAAGTCCTGGTAACGTCCCTGCTGTATGTGGGGCAAAATATTTGAACAGTGATTGATGTAATCCAGTTCCATACATACAACACAACTCATCTACTGTTGTTCAACTGAGACTTTTAACGCATCAGTTCTATCTGGACGATTTAAGATTAGGAGGAAGAAAATGCATCCTTCCAGCCAGTCAGGGTCAGAGGTCAGGGTCAGGAGAGAAGAAGAGGCACCAGGGTTGAAGGGTGCTAGAGGGGACACAGGATCCTGAGACTATTATTTTTCACACACCCGGGGGTGGCTGTCTGTGGACAGACAGGCGGGAGCTTTTCTCTCAATCTTGGGTATCAGTATCGGGTCCCTGAGGGCCAGAGTGAACCCTAGACACAACCTATCACATTACAGCCCATTAGATAATTAGGAAGCCCTGAATACAAATCAAATTTATTCATATGGCCCTTCTTACATCAGCTGATATCTCAAAGTGCTGTACAGAAACCCAGCATAAAACCCCAAACAGCAAGCATTGCAGGTGTAGAAGCACGGTGACTAGGAAAAACTCCCTAGAAAGGCCAAAACCTAGGAAGAAACCTGGAGAGGAACCAGGCTATGAGGGGTGGCCAGTCCTCTTCTGGCTGTGCTGGGTGGAGATTATGACAGAACATGGCCAAGATGTTCAAAAGTTCATAAATGACCGGCACGGTCAAATAATAATAATCACAGTAGTTGTCGAGGGTGCGGCATTTCAGCACCTCAGAAGTAAGTGTCAGTTGGCTTTTCATAGCCGATCATTAAGAGTATCTCTACAGCTCCTCCTCCTCTACACTCTCCTGTCTCCAGAGAGTTGAAAACAGCAGGTCTGGGACAGGTAGCACATCCGGTGAACAGGTCAGGGTTCCATGAGCAGCAGCACGGCCAGGTGGACTGGGGACAGCAAGGAGTCATCATGCCAGGTAGTCCTGAGGCATGGTCCTAGGGCTCAGGTCCTCCGAGAGAGAGAAAGAAAGAGAGAGAATTAGAGAGAGCATACTTAAATTCAAACAGGACACTGGATAAGGCAGGAAAAGTACTCTAGATATAACAAACTGACCCTAGCCCCCCAACACATAAACTACTGCAGCATAAATACTGGAGGATGAGACAGGAGAGGTCAGGAGACACTGTGGCTCCATCTGATGATACCCCCGGACAGGGCCAAACAGGAAGGATATAACCCCACCCACTTTGCCAAAGCACAGCCCCCACATCACTAGAGGGACATCTTCAACCACCAATTTACCATCCTGAGACAAGGCCGAGTATAGCCCACAAAGATCTCCACCACGGCACAACCCAAGGGGGGGGGGGGCGCCAACCCAGACAGGAAGATCACGTCAGTTACTCAACCCACTCAAGTGACGCACCCCTCCTAGGGACGTCATGGAAGAGCACCAGTAAGCCAGTGACTCAGCTCCTGTAATAGGGTTAGAGGCAGAGAATCCCCGTGGAGAGAAGGGAACCAGCCTGAGACAGCAAGGGCGGTTCGTTGCTCCAGAGCCTTTCCGTTCACCTTCACACTCCTGGGCCAGACTACACTGGCCCAGGAGTGTGAAGAGAGATGAGTCTTCAGTAAAGACTTAAAGCATGAGACCGAGCCTGCGTCTCTCACATGGGTATGCAGACCATTCCATAAAAATTGAGCTCTATAGGAGAAAGCCCTGCCTCAAGCTGTTTGCTTAGAAATTCTAGGGACAATTTGGAGGCCTACGTCTTGTGATCGCAGTGTACATGTAGGTATGTACGGCAGGACCAAATCAGAAAGATAGGTAGGAGCAAGCCCATGTAATGCTTTGTAGGTTAGCAGTAAAACCTTGAAATCAAAATCAAATCAAATTTATTTATATAGCCCTTCGTACATCAGCTGATATCTCAAAGTGCTGTACAGAAACCCAGCCTAAAACCCCAAACAGCAAACAATGCAGGTGTAAAAGCACGGTGGCTAGGAAAAACTCCCTAGAAAGGCCAAAACCTAGGAAGAAACCTAGAGAGGAACCAGGCTATGTGGGGTGGCCAGTCCTCTTCTGGCTGTGCCGGGTAGAGATTATAACAGAACATGACCAAGATGTTAAAATGTTCATAAATGACCAGCATGGTCGAATAATAATAAGGCAGAACAGTTGAAACTGGAGCAGCAGCACAGTCAGAAATCAGCCCTTGCCTTAACAGGAAGCCAGTGTAGGGAGGCTAGCACTGGATTAATATGATAACATTTTTTGGTTCTAGTCAGGATTCTAGCAGCCTATTTAGCACTAACTGAAATTCATTTGGTGCTTTATCTGGGTAGACGGAAAGTAGAGCATTGCAGTAGTCTAACCTAGAAGTAACAAAAGCATGGATTAATTTTTCTGCATCATTTTTGGACAGAACGTTTCTGATTTTTGCAATGTTACGTAGATGGAAAAATGCTGTCCTTGAAACAGTCTTGATATGTTCGTCAAAAGAGAGATCAGGGTCCAGAGTAACGACAAGGTCCTTCACAATTTTATTTGAGACAACTGTACAACCATCAAGATTAATTGTCAGATTCAACAGAAGATCTCTTTGTTTCTTGGGACCTAGAACAAACATCTCGGTTTTGTCCAAGTTTAAAAGTAGAAAGTTTGCAGCCATCCACTTCCTTATGTCTGAAACACATGCTTCTACTGAGGGCAATTTTGGGGCTTCACCATGTTTAATTGAAATGAACAGCTGTCTGTCATCCACATGGCAGTGAAAATTAACATTATGTTTTCGAATGACATCCCCAAGAGGTAAAACATATAGTGAAAACAATGGTGGTCCTAAAAAGGAACCTTGAGGAACACCGAAATGTACAGTTGATTTGTCAGAGGACAAAGCATTCACAGAGACAAACTGATATCTTTCCGACAGATAAGATCTAATCCAGGCCAGAACTTGGCCGTGTAGACCAATTTGGATATCCAATCTCTCCAAAAGAATGTGGTGATCGATGGTATCTAAGGCAGCACTAAGGTCTAGGCGCACGAGGACAGATGCAGAGCCTCGGTCTGACGCCATTAAAATTGAATTTACCACCTTCACAAGTGCAGTGCTATGATGGGGTCTAAAACCAGACTGAAGCATTTCGTATACATTGTTTGTCTTCAGGAAGGCAGTGAGTTTAGTTTTGACCAACCTCGGTCGAGGCACAGACACGGTCTCAATGGGGATAGCTGAGCTGACTACACTGACTGTGCTAGTGGCACTAAGCTGGCAGGTTGGCTAACAGCCTGCTACCTGGCCTGCACCCTATTTCATTGTGGAGCTAGAGGAGTTAGAGCCCTGTCTATGTTGGTAGATAAGATGAGAGCACCCCTCCAGTTAGGATGGAGTCCGTCACTCCTCAGCAGGCCAGGCTTGGTCCTGTTTGTGGGTGAGTCCCAGAAAGAGGGCCAATTATCTACAAATTCTATCTTTTGGGAGGGTCAGAAAACAGTTTTCAACCAGCGATTGAGTTGTGAGACTCTGCTGTAGAGCTCATCACTCCCCCTAACTGGGAGGGGGCCAGAGACAATTACTCGATGCCGACATCTTTCTAGCTGATGTACACGCTGAAGCTATGTTGACCTCTGACTGTTTCATCCTAACATCGTTTGTGCCGACGTGGATAACAATATCTCTATACTCTCTACACTCGCCAGTTTTAGCTTTAGCCAGCACCATCTTCAGATTAGCCTTAACGTCGGTAGCCCTGCCCCCTGGTAAACAGTGTATAATCGCTGGATGATTCGTTTTAAGTCTATTACTGCAGGTAATGGAATCGCCAATGACTAGGGTTTTCAATTTGTCAGAGCTAATGGTGGGAAGCTTCGGTGTCTCAGACCCGTAACGGGAGGAGTAGAGACAAGAGAAGGCTCGGCCTCAGACTCGGACCCGCTGAAAGTTTCTGTCGGCTGAATGAGCGACACTAGTTGAGCATTCCTACAGCATTTCCCTCCATCATTTCTCTCCAGAAGCCATGAGAAAGTTGTCCGGTTGCGGGGATTTATACTAATGTTACTATCTGTACTTACTGGTGGCACAGACGCTGTTTCATCCTTTCCTACACTGAAATTACCCTTGCCTAACAATTGGGTCTGAAGCTGGGCTTGCAGCACAGCTATCCTCGCCGTAAGGCGATCGTTCTCCTGTATATTATGAGTACAGCGACTGCAATTAGAAGGCATCATGTTAATGTTTCTACTTAGCTTCGGCTGTTGGAGGTCCTGACGAACCACGTCCAGATAAAGCGCCCGGAGTGAAAAACTTGAATGAAAAAAAAGTTGAGTGAGGAAAAAACTAAAAATATAAACGGTAATTAAAACGTAAAAACGTAAAGTTGTCAGGTAGCAAAGTAAGGTAGGCAACAAAACGCACAGCAACACGTAAACAAGTCTGCTAGTTGTGACCGGAAAATGCAAGTGGAGGTAAAGGACACCGGGTTAGATTGAACATTGTCAGAATGCTGCTGTAGTGTTACCTGTACAATACCACTATAAGGGTTGATATTGGGACGGCGGGTAGCCTAGTGGTTAATCTGCAATTCTGCCCTTGAGCAAGACCGTTAAGACAGTTAACCCATGGACGGGGATTAAGGCAGCCCCCCGCACCTCTGTGATTCGGAGGGGTTGGACTAAACGTGGAAGACACATTTCGGTTTAGGGTTAGACAAAATGGTCAGCAGAACGCTACTGCAACTTTACCCATATGTTATTGCAATGAATGGAAATTATACAGTGCTACTGTACTGAGACAAATTCATATCCTACAAATGAAACTGGTGAGTCTCGCGAAAGCTATTTGAATTTATATTGTAGTTGAAGGACTAACACAGAGTTTTAAGTGGGGTCAACAAATAACTAAAGTTGAGCATCCAGTTGTTGTTGGGCACTCATTCTTTTTTTTCTGTTTGAGTCAAGAAAAAGGCCTGCGTTCGGTAGCCTACCGGACCCTCGCTGCGGGCCCCGGACCGGAGACCGTCGCTGGAGGCTTCGTGCCATGAATCCTCACTGGAGGCTTCTTGCCATGGATCATCACTGGAGGCTTCTTGCCATGGATCATCACCTGAGGCTTCTTGCCATGGATAATCACTGGAGGCTTCGTGCCATGACTCCTCACTGGAGGCTTCTTGCCAGGGATCATCACTGGAGGCTTCTTGCCATGGATCATCACTGGAGGCTTCTTGCCATGGATAATCACTGGAGGCTTCGTGCCATGGATCATCACTGGAGGCTTCGTGCCATGGATCATCACTGGAGTGGAGAGACACACAGGAGGCCTGGCTCTGGGAGCAGGCACAGGACTCACCAGGCTGGGGAGACATACAAGAGGCTTAGTTCTTTGGCCGAGGCACCGGATACACTGGGCTGTGGAGGCGCACTGGTGGTCTCGAGCGCAGAGCTAGCACAACCCGTTCTGGCTGGATGCCCATTTCGCCCCGGGAAATGCGGGACGCTGGCACAGAGCACACTGGCCTGTGAATGCTCAACCGGGACACGTGCGCATCACCCCATAGCACGGTGCCTGACCAGTCACATGCTCACCACGGTAAGCATGGGGAGTTGGCTCAGGTCTGAATCCTGACTCTGCCACACTCCCCGTGTGCCCCCCCCAAACATATTTTGGGGGCTGCCTCTCGGGCTTCCTTGCTAACCGTGTTCCCTCATAACGCTGCCTCTCTGCTTTAGCTGCTGCCTTCGTCTTCCTCTCTGCCTCTACCTGCTCCCAGGGTAGGCGATCCTTCCCGGCCAGGATCGTCTCCCACGTCCAGGATCCTTTGCCATTTAGGATGTCCAGTCCTCCTGAACACGCTGCTCCTCCTTACCACGCTGCTTGGTCCGTTTGTGGTGGGAAGTTCTGTCACGAATGTTAAAAGAAGAGGACCAAGGTGCAGCGTGGAGAGAGTACATTTACTCTTTATTTGGAAAATGACGCCGAACAAAACAATAAACACTACAAAAACAAACCGTGAAGCTAAAGGCTATGTGCCCTAAACAAAGTCAACTTCCCACAAAGACAGGTGGGAAAGGGGCTACCTAAGTATGGTTCTCAATCAGAGACAACGATAGACAGCTGTCCCTGATTGAGAACCCTACCTGGCCAAAACATAGAAATACAAATAATAGAACATAGAATACCCACCCCATATGACACTTTGAATCATTTCATATAACATTCAACCAACTTTGCACAACAGGTTTTTGCCAAAATTGCTCAAGCTCATACATTTGGTGGGGAGTCATGGACAGCAATTTACCTTGCTTCTGATTTTCAGGCCAATTTAAGTCAGGAATGAAACTGGACCATTCAGGAATACTCAAAGCCCATTGGAAAGACATTCTGGTGTGTCTTTATCCTTAAAATGTGTGTAATTGTCCTGCTGAAAAATACAACTCTATCCCAAGGTTAGGGATTCAGAAGACTGAGGCAGGGTTTCCTCTAACGTTTTATCTGGGCTTTCATTTCTTTTGATCCTGACAAACTCCCCTGTCCCTGCCGTTGACAAGCATACCCATAACATGATGCTACTAGCACAATACTTGAAAATACAGAGTGTTTTACCAACAGGGACTGTGGAGTTTGTAAATCTCAAAATAAATATGAAAGGAGCAAAGCCCAGGTAAAAAGTTAAATTAAACCCTGCCTCAGTCTTCGAAATACCTTACCCTGGGATAGTTGTATTTATGAACATTGCTGTCCATCATTGTCTCCCAACCAAATTTACTGAGCTTGAGCAATTTTTGGAGAATAAAAACAGTGAATAAATGTTGCCCTAAAAGTTGTGCAAAGTTGGTAGAATCTTATTCAAAATGATTCACAGCTGTAATTTCTGACAAAGGTCTTTCCACCGAACATTAACTCTGGGATGTGAAGACATACACACTCAAGACATATTTTTTAAAATTGTTTATTAATTTGGGAAATGTTATATAATGTTTATTTCACAAAATGTGGAGTAGGTTGAAAAAAACTAAAGTATTCCCTTTTGAGATGTAATTTAAAGGCAAAATGTGAAGACTGTGCAAGGGGTGTGTAGACTTTCACTGGCGACTCTAACTGCGTGTTACAATAGGGTTGTCTTTCTGCCCCAACGGACAATACATTATCACAATTCCCCATCCCTGGTCCATTCAAGACTGGCCAGAACACAGGAATGCGCGGTAGCAGAGCCACACTTCTCATCATGAGAGCACTCTAGGCTTTTTCCCACCACAGAAACTTCCTAAATAACATCTCCCCTTCTCGCCTCGCCAGCTCAGACGCCATAGAATTAACATGGAAGCTACATCGTTTGTATCACAGGTTCGTAGAGGTCAGAAAGAGCCAAGGACTATGCTAATGCTAAAGTAACAAAACGTTCAGCCTGTTTATGCTAGGAACTATGTAAATACTAAATGCTACAATAACAACACTTTGAGTTGGTTGTTTACAGTATGCTAGGTATACCTAATTGTGTGCAGAACAGGTGAACCTTAGGCTGTATCCTGTCTATTTGAGCATTTCAGTCACAATGTTCAGCTTGATGAGGCTAGTTTCTCTGGCGAAAAATGTCTTGAGGTCCTTTTATGAAAAGTGGCTAATCCATCACCAAGGGAAAGTTTCCTTCCCCATCTTCCCACATTGATCTGAAAATACAATCATTATTGCTCATAATGGTCCTACATACTGGTTTAATAATCAATCCTACTAAGTCAATGACATCGCTTCCAATAAGTTTAACAATATGATATTTTGTAGCACATTTTGAAGCACATTCTATTTTCATATCACTAAAGACAGCTTTAGTGTCTTTTCATCTAATAAATCAATTTCAGTCCTTTTTTCATTGTCAAGCTTTAGTCAATACATCAAGTTTACACATTCACAGATGTGATGAATTCACAATCTCAAAGCAAGCTAACTGCTTGAACATTGTCAACAGTTTATGCGCTGAGACTTTTTCAATGAACAGTGAAAGGACTAAAAGATAATACACAGTAACGACAGTTATTGTTATGACTGAACAGTGAAAACTTACTGCAGTTGTCATCTATGAGTATTGTTGAGAAATAATCTAATTCACTACGCAGGAGTCAACCCAACCAAACCAGACACTCAATTTCCTTCAAATGTAATCTAATGGGAACATTCTCTGCTATAACTTTATTTGAATTGAGAAATACTTTTTCAGCTCGTACATTTAGAAACTGTGGTACATTAAGAGCTGCCATATAAATTCAAATGCGGCAACAAAGAGACACAATTAGTTGGATGGAAGATTTTATCGTGGCTGCAGTATTAGTCCTGGGCAGGACTCAGATCAGTGTTTATGGAGTTGACGAAGCAAGATAATATCTTTTAGACATCATTTAGAGTTGAATGGGAAGAGGTTGCATAAGAGGTCAGTGAAAATCCAATGGCCGTGCCAGTGAGGGGCGAGTGGTGTGCAAGGGTTAGTTATAGCAGATAAATGACTAACGGATCAAACCTTGATCATTATCTTCTTTTTGGACACAAAGTAGAGCAAACAGAGAGAGAGGGAGGTGGGGAGGAGGGAATGAGAAGGCTTGATGTCATTATGCAATAGCTTTAACCGTCTCTAGCCTCACTTGCATGTCTGACTTTAATAAGGCCTAGTACAGTACACTATACACAAGGTTAATCCTGGCACTTGTCATCAAAACTCCAAAGTTTGGTAAATAGATTCTCTCAGCAGTACGTCCCAGATGTATCCTGGCAGTACCATGAACGATAACAGTGGTGAAATCACATCACTAATCATGTTTAATTCACACAGCCATAATACAATAATGGCTGAAAAGAAATGAAGGGAGTAGAAATTAAATGGCCCTCCAAGCCTGAAATAGCGCTGTCAGACAGGAGGCATGGAGAGTAATGTAATTGGGGTGCTTAGAGACAGCCAGAGCAGGGGAGGAGAGGGAAGGAGGGGACAGTTCAGCACTCTCCTGGGATTTTACATAATAGAGCTATATCCGGGTGTGGGAAGAGGAGATTATCTGTTTTTTTGTCTTTCCTTTCGTCATTTGTAGCAGGTTACTCAGCTCAGATGAGAGGTAAAGGGGGCAGTGTTGGTATTGTAAGAGTTCAGCAGTGGAACTGTTGAGGAGTGGAAGAGGAAGAGGAAGAGAAGGCGAGATAAGGAAGGACGACACAGTATTAGTGTATAGTCATCCACAATTCAGAACTCAAATCAAATCAAATCAAATTTTATTTGTCACATACACATGGTTAGCAGATGTTAATGCAAGTGTAGCGAAATGCTTGTGCTTCTAGTTCCGACAATGCAGTGATAACCAACAAGTAATCTAACTAACAATTCTAAAACTACTGTCTTATACACAGTGTAAGGGGATAAAGAATATGTACATAAGGATATATGAATGAGTGATGGTACAGAGCAGCATACAGTAGATGGTATCGAGTACAGTATATACATATGAGATGAGTATGTAGACAAAGTAAACAAAGTGGCATAGTTAAAGTGGCTAGTGATACATGTATTACATAAGGATGCAGTCGATGATGTAGAGTACAGTATATATGTATGCATATGAGATGAATAATGTAGGGTAAGTAACATTATATAAGGTAGCATTGTTTAAAGTGGCTAGTGATATATTTACATCATTTCCCATCAATTCCCATTATTAAAGTGGCTGGAGTTGGGTCAGTGTCAATGACAGTGTGTTGGCAGCAGCCACTCAATGTTAGTGGTGGCTGTTTAACAGTCTGATGGCCTTGAGATAGAAGCTGTTTTCAGTCTCTCGGTCCCAGCTTTGATGCACCTGTACTGACCTCGCCTTCTGGATGATAGCGGGGTGAACAGGCAGTGGTTCGGGTGGTTGATGTCCTTGATGATCTTTATGGCCTTCCTGTAACATCGGGTGGTGTAGGTGTCCTGGAGGGCAGGTAGTTTGCCCCGGTGATGCGTTGTGCAGACCTCACTACCCTCTGGAGAGCCTTACGGTTGAGGGCGGAGCAGTTGCCGTACCAGGCGGTGATACAGCCCGCCAGGATGCTCTCGATTGTGCATCTGTAGAAGTTTGTGAGTGCTTTTGGTGACAAGCCGAATTTCTTCAGCCTCCTGAGGTTGAAGAGGCGCTGCTGCGCCTTCTTCACGACGCTGTCAGTGTGAGTGGACCAATTCAGTTTGTCTGTGATGTGTATGCCGAGGAACTTAAAACTTGCTACCCTCTCCACTACTGTTCCATCGATGTGGATAGGGGGGTGTTCCCTCTGCTGTTTCCTGAAGTCCACAATCATCTCCTTAGTTTTGTTGACGTTGAGTGTGAGGTTATTTTCCTGACAACAACCCCCTTCCCTCAGTAAGAGCATTGAAGATTGGTAGTGGCTGGCTCTTCCAGCATGACAATGACCCGAAACACACAGCCACGGCAACTAAGGAGTGGCTCCATAAGAAGCATCTCAAGGATACCCCTTAGTGGTTAAAGAGTTCTGATGTCTACACACACCTTCATGGCTTCCATTGTGGTCACAAACTTTTGTTCCTTTGTTTACTTATGATTTGGAAATAATTTATAGCGTATATATGAATTGGAAATAATTTATAGCGTATATATACAGTGGGGAGAACAAGTATTTGATACACTGCTGATTTTGCAGGTTTTCCTACTTACAAAGCATGTAGAGGTCTGTACTTTTTATCATGGGTACACTTCAACTGTGACAGACGGAATCTAAACCAAAAATCCAGAATATCACATTGTATGATTTTTAAGTAAGTAATTAGCATTTTATTGCATGACATAAGTATTTGATACATCAGAAAAGCAGAACTTAATATTTGGTACAGAAACCTTTGTTTGCAATTACAGAGATCATACGTTTCATGTAGTTCTTGACCAGGTTTGCACACACTGCAGCAGGGATTTTGACCCACTGCTCCATACAGACCTTCTCCAGATCTTTCAGGTTTCGGGGCTGTCGCTGGGCAATACGGACTTTCAGCTCCCTTCAAAGATGTTATATTGGGTTCAGGTCTGGAGACTTGGCTAGGCCACTCCAGGATCTTGAGATGCTTCTTATGGAGCCACTCCTTAGTTGCCGTGGCTGTGTGTTTCGGGTCGTTGTCATGCTGGAAGAGCCAGCCACGACCAATCTTCAATGCTCTTACTGAGGGAAGGGGGTTGTTGGCCAAGATCTCGCGATACATGGCCCCATCCATCCTCCCCTCAATATGGTGCAGTCATCCTGTAACCTTTGCAGAAAAGCATCCCCAAAGAATGATGTTTCCACCTCCATGCTTCACGGTTGGGATGGTGTTCTTGGGGTTGTACTCATCCTTCTTCTTCCTCTAAACACGGCGAGTGGAGTTTAGACCAAAAAGCTCTATTTTTGTCTCATCAGACCACATGACCTTCCCCCATTCCTCCTCTGGATCATCCGGATGGTCATTGGCAAACTTCAGACGGACCTGGACATGCGCTGGCTTGAGCAGGGGGACCTTTCATGCACTGCAGGATTTTAATCCATGACGGCGTAGTGTGTTACTAATGGTTTTCTTTGAGACTGTGGTCCCAGCTCTCTTCAGGTCATTGATCAGGTCCTGCCTTGTAGTTCTGGGCTGATCCCTCACCTTCCTCATGATCATTGATGCCCCACGAGGTGAGATCTTGCATGGAGCCCCAGACCGAGGGTGATTGACCATCATCTTGAACTTCTTCCATTTTCTAATAATTGCGCCAACAGTTGTTGCCTTCTCACCAAGCTGCTTGTCTATTGTCCTGTAGCCCATCCCAGCCTTGTGCAGGTTTACAATTTTGTGTCTCCGATGTCCTTACACAGCTCTCTGGTCTTGGCCATTGTGGAGAGGTTGGAGTCTGTTTGATTGAGTGGGTGGACAGGTGTCTTTCATACAGGTAACGAGTTCAAACAGGTACAGTTGATACAAATGAGTGGAGAACAGGAGGGATTCTTATAGAAAAACTAACAGGTCCGTGAGAGCCGGAATTCTTACTGGTTGGTAGGTGATCAAATACTTATGTCATGCAATAAAATGCTAATTAATTACTTAAAAATCATACAATGTGATTGTCTGGATTTTTGTTTTAGATTCACTCACAGTTAAAGTGTACCTATGATAAAAATGACAGACCTCTACATGCTTTGTAAGTAGGAAAACCTGCAAAATCGGCAGTGTTTCAAATACTTGTTCTCCCCACTGTAAATATACGTGATGACGTTGAATCAACGTCAAAACTGAATGGATTTGCAAAAGTCCGGGAATTTTAACCTTTCAATGTCATGGTTGATTTCACATTGAATTCACATTCGCTGACAACTCAAACAAATGTAATTCAAAAATAGACGTTGGAATGACATCTAAAAACTATAACAAATATTCAGAAGTCCTCCTTGTAAATGAAACTATACATCTTTTACACATCTCACTGACCAAAACCTGGTTGAATCAATGTTGTTCCCACGTCATAAAATGTTTTATATAAATATATATACAGTGGGGCAAAAAAGTATTTAGTCAGCCACCAATTGTGCAAGTTCTCCCACTTAATAAGATGAGAGAGGCCTGTAATTTTCATCATAGGTACACTTCAACTATGACAGACAAAATGAGAAAAAATATCCAGAAAATCACATTGTAGGATTTTTAATGAATTTATTTGCAAATTATGGTGGAAAATAAGTATTTGGTCACCTACAAACAAGCAAGAATTCTGGCTCTCACAGACCTGTAACTTCTTCTTTAAGAGACTCCTCTGTCCTCCACTCGTTACCTGTATTAATGGCACCTGTTTGAACTTGTTATCAGTATAAAAGACACCTGTCCACAACCTCAAACAGTCACACTCCAAACTCCACTATGGCCAAGACCAAAGAGCTGTCAAAGGACACCAGAAACAAAATTGTAGACCTGCACCAGGCTGGGAAGACTGAATCTGCAATAGGTAAGCAGCTTGGATTGAAGAAATCAACTGTGGGAGCAATTATTAGGAAATGGAAGACATGCAAGACCACTGATAATCTCCCTCGATCTGGGGCTCCACGCAAGATCTCACCCCGTGGGGTCAAAATGATCACAAGAACGGTGAGCAAAAATCCCATAACCACACAGGGGGACCTAGTGAATGACCTGCAGAGAGCTGGGACCAAAATAACAAAGCCTACCATCAGTAACACACTACGCCACCAGGGACTCAAATCCTGCAGTGCCAGATGTGTCCCCCTGCTTAAGCCAGTACATGTCCAGGCCTGTCTGAAGTTTGCTAGAGAGCATTTGGATGATCCAGAAGAAGATTGGGAGAATGTCATATGGTCAGACGAAACCAAAATATAACTTTTTGGTAAAAACTCAACTCGTCGTGTTTGGAGGACAAAGAATGCTGAGTTGCATCCAAAAAACACCATACCTACTGCGAAGCATGGGGGTGGAAACATCATGCTTTGGGGCTGTTTTTCTGCAAAGGGACCAGGACGACTGATCCGTGTAAAGGAAAAATGAATGGGGCCATGTATTGTGAGATTTTGAGGTAAAAACTCCTTCCATCAGCAAGGGCATTGAAGATGAAACGTGGCTGGGTCTTTCAGCATGACAATGATCCCAAACACACCGCCCAGGCAATGAAGGAGTGGCTTCGTAAGAAACATTTCAAGGTCCTGGAGTAGCCTAGCCAGTCTCCAGATCTCAACCCCATAGAAAATCTTTGGAGGGAGTTGAAAGTCCGTGTTGCCCAGCAACAGCCCCAAAACATCACTGCTCTAGAGGAGATCTGCATGGAGGAATGGGCCAAAACACCAGCAACATTGTGTGAAAATCTTGTGAAGACTTACAGAAAACGTTTGACCTCTGTGAATGCCAACAAAGGGTATATAACAAAGTACTGAGATATACTTTTGTTATTGACCAAATACCTATTTTCCACCATAATATGCAAATAAATTCATTAAAAATCCTACAATGTGATTATCTGGATTATTTTTTCTCATTTTGTCTGTCATAGTTGAACACTAAAATAACACATCCTAGATCTGAATGAATGAAATATTCTTATTAAATACTTTTTTCTTTACATAGTTGAATGCGCTGACAACAAAATCACACAAAAATGATCAATGGCAATCAAATTATCAACCCATGGAGGTCTGGATTTGGAGTCACACCACACTACAGGCTGATCCAACTTTGATGTAATGTCCTTAAAACAAGTCAAAATGAGGCTCAGTAGTGTGTGTGGCCTCCACGTGCCTGTATGATCTCCCTACAACGCCTGGGCATGCTCCTGATGAGGTGGCGGATGATCTCCTAAGGGATCTCCTCCCAGACCTGGACTAAAGCATCCGGGGCCAACCCAACAGCATATGGTCTCACAAGGGATCTGAGGATCTCATCTCGGTACCTAATGGCAGTCAGGCTACCTCTGCGCCCCCCCCCAAAGAAATGCCACCCCACACCATGACTGACCCACCGCCAAACCGGTCATGCTGGAGGATGTTGCAGGCAGCAGAACGTTCTCCACGGTGTCTCCAGACTCTGTCACGTCTGTCACGTGCTCAGTGTGAATCTGCTTTCATCTGTGAAGAGCACAGGGCGCCAGTGGCGAATTTGCCAATCTCGGTGTTCTCTGGCAAATGCCAAACGTCCTGCACGGTGTTGGGCTGTAAGCACAACCTCCACCTGTGGACGTCGGGCCCTCATACCACCCTCATGGAGTCTGTTTCTGACCTTTGGGCAGACACATGATCATTTGTGGCCTGCTGGAGATCATTTTGCATCTTGCTCCTCCTTGCACAAAGGCAGAGGTAGCGGTCCTGCTGCTGGGTTGTTGCCCTCCTACGGCCTCCTCCACATCTCCTGATGTACTGGCCTGTCTCCTGGTAGCGCCTCCATGCTCTGGACACTATGCTGACAGACACAGCAAACCTTCTTACCACAGCTCGCATTGATGTGCCATCCTGGATGAGCTGCACTACCTGAGCCACTTGTGTGGGTTGTAGACTCCGTCTCATGCTACCACTAGAGTGAAAGCACCGCCAGCATTCAAAAGTGACCAAAACAGCCAGGAAGCATTGGAACTGAGAAGTGGTCTGTGGTCACCACCTGCAGAACCACTCATTTATTGGGGGTGTCTTGCTAATTGCCTATCATTTCCACCTGTTGTCTATCCCATTTGCACAACAGCATGTGAAATGTATTGTCAATCAGTGTTGCTTCCTAAGTGGACAGTTTGATTTCACAGAAGTGTGCTTGACTTGGAGTTACATTGTGTTGTTTAAGTGTTCCCTTTATTTTCTTGAACAGTGTATATTAGATTTTTTTATGATGTGGAAACAACGATGATTCAACCAGTTTTCGGTCATTGGGTAAAAGATGTATAGTTTAATTTACAAGGAGGACTTCTAAATATTTGTTATAGTTTTTATTTTAAGGAGGACTGATTTACTTCCCTGTAGGAGTCTTCCGTACTGCATAAAGCAAGTTATTGGATCAAAAATAAAGTCAAAATAAAATGGCCACAATAGACAATTTACATCACTATTACAGTACACCTACACCTGGATGGACAAAAAAATATTGATTACATGTTTATTAGAAGGGCTAAATTGTCCACCTTTCTATGTCTGTGTCAAAGGTCCTAAATGAGATTCCCTGACTATAATGGAGTGGAATAGATCCATCAGCCATAATAAATGAATAGCCCTTAGTAGAATGACAGACAGAGTTTGTGTCCCAAATGGCATCTTATTATATAGTGCACTACTTTGACAAGAGCCCTAAGGGCCCTGGTCAAAAGTACTAGACTATTAATGGAATAGGGTGCCATTTGGAATGTAGACAGACTGTTGACTCTGGGTAAAAGGATGACATGACACAATCAATATCATCATTATTATTATACAATGTTTATTCAAAGGAGCCTGGTGATTAATGCAAATTAGACCTGGCTGCTGAGTACAGCTGGCTGACAGGAGTGGGTATCTCTCTTTCATTCCTTGTGTTCTCCCTCTCTCATAGTCTCTGTCTTGTATCTTGTACTCTCTCTCCCCTCTTTTTCTCTGTCTCTCTTCTCCTGTCCTCTCTCTCTCTTCTCTCTCCAATGATGAGTCATGGTCACAGTGGGTCTCTGCTTAGGTGAGTGCGGGTTGGCTGTAGCACTCTTTTTTTTCACTGTGGTGATATTTTCAAGTTTGAAACCAGGAAGAATAACATGGCTTATATATATACACTCACACCTCTCCTTAGGACACCAAACCCCATCATGCAAAGGATGTGTGAGGAGTGGATATACCACCTGTCTTTTACATTTACATTTAAGTCATTTAGCTTTTATGGCTGTTCTTCTTGTTTTCTTTACTCACACTTCATACTGAGGCATTGAAGCAACAATACCGTGAAGTCTAATGCAAACTAACGCAACGGCACATTGAAGAACCCTATGTCCTCTAGACCTCTAGCTAATCTACAGTATAAATCTCAATGCAATGACACTAGATGACCATTAAGAAGAAGCAGTCTTTTCCTGACAACATTAAAAGATTCAATTACAGGATAGGCTGAGTTTGGGGGAAAAGAAAGAGCACCCCCAAAAAAGAGAAACATTTTTTTTTAAATAAAGAAAAGAGAGTGAACTAGCACCCAAAAAAAGTGTCACTGTGCTGATGATTCATAAGTGATAAAGGTGGGCGGGAGCCCTGTATTCAGAATCTTCTCACTCTCCTCCCCCTGAGTAATTGTCATCTCCTTTAGTATTTGACTGATCAATGTGAAAGCGTGCTAGTCTTGCAGAGCATCATCAAAGATAATAATGTCCCTGCTTGGAGTTGTCAAGGGTAACGCAGAAATATATTTCACAACATCAGTAGCCAGAAGAGCTACAGGTTGAAACCGTTGGCATAGCACACCCACCCCCTGCAGCCCCTTCAAGGGGGGTGGGCACGAGCTTTGGAGCATTACAGGAAATTAGCTCTTAGATTCTTGAAAGTAGGACACTCCTGAAACTTGATTTTTATAGTTTAGCTGAATTCTATAAGTGAAAAGATTTTGGGGGGAGGTTTTCCAAATTCTTTCAACATTATTAATTTCCATGTCGGCTCTATGCCCTTGTCCAGAGAAAATTATCCCAATTTCAAACTCTCCAAAAAAGTGTTTAGAATTCTAAAAACTGGCAATAATGGATATCAACAGAAAAATGATATAATATAGTTTCTTGCAATAGCCCTCTGTGAGAATATTTCTCTCAAAATTGTGATTCCTAAAAGATGTGCCCGGAGATTTTTTTAACTCCGTCAAATTAATAAAAAATTCTAAATGAATCAGTAATGAGCAGGGTCAGCTATACCATAAGGACCCCTTATTCATGTCCTCATTACAGTAGTGCAACAACCAATGGCCTGTTAATTAAAAACAATATTGGAATCACCATGGTCACAACCATAAACTGTCAAATCCATCTGCCTGATAGAATATGCATTTTTTTGTTCAAATATGTTACATTTAAATAGGTTTAAAAATGTCAAATAATAAATTGCTACTGTGTATAACTGTAATGGGTGTGTGTTGGTGGCAGGGAAGTCAGGCGCAGGAGAACGAACTGGGTATAAACGGAGTTGCTTAATAAGTGCTGACAAAACTCCAGAAACCAAAATTTATAAAAATAACAAAGTGGGTACAAAACCTGTCGCACACCAACACATACTAGCACAATCACATACAATAAAACAATCTCCGACAAGGGCATGAGGGGAAACAGAGGGTTAAATACACAATATGTAATTGTTGGGATTTGGAACCAGGTGTGAAGGAAAAAAAAAACAATGGAAAATGAAAAAAATGGATCAGTGATGACTAGAAGGTCGGTGACGTCGACCGCCGAACACCGCCAGACAAGGAGAAGGACCGACTTCGGTAGAAGTCGTGACAATAACACTTGAATGAAAAATAAACCGTTTTGTCAACTCCATCAGAGTGCTGTAAGATCTGACAAAATGGTTGTGTTTTGTTGTGGATTTTCAAATGAGTAATTTCCCATATTTGTTTTGAACTTGAATATTTTTAGAGGCAAAAATGTAATTTAATTTTCTGAACTCCGTCAGTGGCTTGTCAACTCAGTCACTGATGGAGTCAATCTTTTTTTGTCAATATTCTAATCCCTGTTCTGCAACATATGCTTAAACAATTGAAATATTTGCTGTGCTATATGCTAATGAAATTAGCCCTGGAGCATTTAATAAATACGGTATGTAAAACAAAACAAAAAGAAGTTTACATATTTGAATAATCTCTTGTTAGAATTAAACAATCAAGACATTTGTTGGCCAATAACTGTATGAAATGCCTTTTATGGCGATTAAAATTGTTTTCCTTTACATGGTGTGATAGCTGATACCTTAGGCTATGAAAATAAATATTTCAAATTAAGACAAATATTTGTGGGAAAAAAGTTGAGATTGTCCCGTCTTTCAAGAATCCATGAGTCCTAAATCAACATTTTCTCTCAACCTCATCGCAAAATGTGTGAAATAGCATGAGATTTGCTATAATAGTGCACATTTTTCTCTCAGCCCCATGGGGACCTTGCGGGTGGCCCCACAAACTGCGTTACGTCATGTGTTGAAATGGTTCTTAAACACCTTGAGACAAACAAGGCGATGCTTCATTCTTCAGATTTCAAATAAGGATAGAAAATGATTTATGGTAATGTATTTAACCTCCAGACAGACCTCAGAAAGAGTGCTTTGATAGAGGCATTTGAAATTGAAAGGCTCTTACTGATGACTCAATGTTTTTCGTTATTCTGGATACAGAAGAGAAGCAAACAGGAAATTAGGCTACCTGTTGATCTCCTTGTAAAACATAATAAATAGAGTTCAACACAGAAGGAAATGACTGCCATGGTTTTTCTTAAATTCCACTTTCAGGAGAGTACTGGTACAGCTAGGATGCCATACCTGTTGCGAAGATAAAAAACCTTCATGCTGTCCGCAAACAACACACACACACACACACAACACACACACACACACACACACACACACACACACACACACACACACACACACACACACACACACACACCCTGGGTCATTACTGATTACACACTGGATCATCAAAATCAAATCAAATTGATTTATAAAGCCCTTCGTACATCAGCTGATATCTCAAAGTGCTGTACAGAAACCCAGCCTAAAACCCCAAACAGCAAGCAATGCAGGTGTAGAAGCACGGTGGCTAGGAAAAACTCCCTAGAAAGGCCAAAACCTAGGAGGAAACATAGAGAGGAACCAGGCTATGTGGGGTGGCCAGTCCTCTTCTGGCTGTGCCGGGTGGAGATTATAACAGAACATGGCCAAGATGTTCAAATGTTCATAAATGACCAGCATGGTCAAATAATAATAATCACAGGCAGAACAGTTGAAACTGGAGCAGCAGCACGGCCAGGTGGACTGGGGACAGCAAGGAGTCATCATGTCATGTAGTCCTGAGGCATGATCCTAGGGCTCAGGTCCTCCGAGAGAGAGAAAGAAAGAGAGAAAGAGAGAATTAGAGAGAGCATACTTAAATTCACACAGGACACCGGATAGGACAGGAGTGTCACACCCTGACCATAGTTTGCTTTGTATGTTTCTATGTTTTGTTTGGTCAGGGTGTGATCTGAGTGGGCATTCTATGTTGGATGTCTTGTTCGTCTGTTTCTGTGTTTGGGCCTGATATGGTTCTCAATCAGAGGCAGGTGTTAGTCATTGTCTCTGATTGGGAGCCATATTTAGGTAGCCTGTCTTGTGTTGGGTTTTGTGGGTGGTTGTCTCCTGTGTCAGTGTTTGTACCACACGGGACTGTTTCGGGTTTTCACGTTTCTTGTTTTGTAGTTTATTCATGTATAGTTTCATTATTAAAGAACCATGAATTATAACCACGCTACATTTTGGTCCGCCTCTCCTTCACAGGAAGAATCCAGTTACAAGGAGAAGTACTCCAGATATAACAAACTGACCCTGGCCCCCCGACACATAAACTACTGCAGCATAAAAGTGTGAATGGTGTCTCTCCACACTAAGTCACCCAGCTCAGCAACGTGGTCTATCAATCAACTGTATCCACTCCATCGGCAGAGCGACATAGTCCCACAGAGCACCAAATAATACATGAGATATATTTAAGGCAGGCATGCATGTTGAAAACAGTCAACATCCTCACCATTTCACACACAAAAATATACAACTGTCATAAAGCATCAAAATAAACTAAACTGATATGACCATGATGAATGTAGACCTACAGGTAACTGCCAAAATAAAGGAAACACCAGCATATAACGTCAATAGGGAGTTAGGCAACCACGAGCCGCAAGAACAGCATCGATGCACCTTGGAATAGATTCTACAAGTGTCTGGAACTCTATTGGAGGGTTGCGACACCATTCTTCCACAAGAAATTCCATAATTTGGTGTTTTATTGACTGTGGTGGAAAATCCTGTCGCAGATGTTGCTCCAGAATCTCCCATAAGTGTTCAATTGGGTTGAGATCTGACGACTGAGACAAACACACACACAGCAGTGGAGGCTGCTGAGGGGGGGGACGGTTCATAATAATGGCCAGAATGGAGTGTTTGTGCTTGATACCATTCCATTCATTCGTCTTTGATACCATTCCACCCATTACGCTTCATTCTGGCCATTATTATGAGCCATCCTCCCCTCAGCAGCCTCCACTGACACACATATACACACACACCCTTAACCCCTTATGCTCCTTTGAGACCCCTGTTTTAAAGTCACCAAGATCTCTTCTTTTAGCCATAGTCAAAATAATAGACAGCTGGGCATTTTTATGCATGACTCTAAGTATGACGGGATGTTAAAACTGCTCAATTAACTCAGGAACCAAACCTGTGTGGAGGCATCGGCTTTCAATATACTTTGTATCCCTCGTTTACTCAACTCATACCTTCATTTTGGCAGATGCCTGTGTCTGATATAATGATGTTGTAGTTAGTCTTGAAATTAGGCCATTGAGAGGACATAAAGAGGCAAGAGGTTGTTACTATAAGTTGGTACTGTAATGTGGATTGGACAGTCAGTGTGTAGCAATGTGAGTGCTCCGACAGTAACACTCTGTTTACAGTTCTGTCATTTGCCCCACCAAAAATGATCCAATTATTTTTTTAAATGATCAGAAACAATTATGTATACAGCCGTGGCCAAAAGTTTTGAGAATGACACAACATTTTTGTCAGATGTTACTATGGAATACTGAAGTATAATTACGAGCATTCCATAAGTGTCAAATGCATTTATTGACAATTACATGAATGATGCAAAAGAGTCAATATTTGCAGTGTTGACCCTTATTTTTCAAGACCTCTGCAATCCGCCCTGGCATGCTGTCAATTAACTTCTGGGCCACATCCTGACTGATGGCAGCCCATTCTTGCATAGTCAATGCTTGGAGTTTGTCAGAATTTGGATTTGGGTTTGTTTTTTTGTGTTTTTTTTGTTTGTCCACCCGCCTCTTGAGGTTGAACACAAATTCTCAATGGGATTAAGATCTGGAGAGTTTCCTGGCCATGGACCCAAAATATCAATGTTTTGTTCCCCGAGCCACTTAGTTATCACTTTTGCCTTATGTCAAGAAGGGCAGCAAAGAAGCCACTTCTCTCCAGGAAAAACTTCAGGGACAGACTGACAATCTCTAAAAGGTACAGGGATTGGAAAAGTCCTTTTCTCTGATGAATCCCCTTTCTGATTGTTTGGGGCATCCGGAAAAAAGCTTGTCCGGAGAAGACAAGGTGAGCGCTACCATCAGTCCTGTGCCATGCCAACTGTAAAGCTTCCTGAGACCATTCATGTGTGGGGTTGCTTCTCAGCCAAGGGAGTGGGCTCACAATTTTGCCTAAGAACACAGCCATGACTCAAGAATCATACCAATACTTCCTCCGAGTGCAATTTCTCCCAACCATCCAGGAACAGTTTGGTGATGAACAATGCCTTTTCCAGCATGATGGAACACCTTGACACAAGGCCATCCTCCAAAAGTCTTAGCCTCACTGTGCGTGCAGATGCACTCACACCTGCCTGCTGCCATTCCTGAGCAAGCTCTGTGAGCAGGCCTTTCTAATCGACCTGGCCCGGGTATCCTGGAAGGACATTGACCTCATCCCGTCAGTTGAGGATGCCTGGTCATTCTTTAAAAGTAACTTCCTCGCCATTTTAGATAAGCATGCTCCGTTCAAAAAATGCAGAACTAAGAACAGATATAGCCCTTGGTTCACTCCAGACCTGAATGCCCTCGGCCAGCACAAAAACATCCTGTGGCGGACTGCAATAGCATCGAACAGTCCCCGCGATATGCAACTGTTCAGGGAAGTCAGGAACCAATACACGCAGTCAGTCAGGAAAGCTAAGGCCAGCTTCTTCAGGCAGAAGTTTGCATCCTGTAGCTCCAACTCCAAAAAGTTCTGGGACACTGTGAAGTCCATGGAGAACAAGAGCACCTCCTCCCAGCTGCTCACTGCACTGAGGCTAGGTAACACGGTCACCACCGATAAATCCATGATTATCGAAAACTTCAACAAGCATTTCTCAACGGCTGGCCGCCTGGCTACTCCAACCTCGGCCAACAGCCCCGCCCCCCCCGCAGCTACTCGCCCAAGCCTCTCCAGGTTCTCCTTTACCCAAATCCAGATAGCAGATGTTCTGAAAGAGCTGCAAAACCTGGACCCGTACAAATCAGCTGGGCTTGACAATCTGGACCCTCTATTTCTGAAACTATCCGCCGCCATTGTCGCAACCCCTATTACCAGCTTGTTCAACCTCTCTTTCATATCGTCTGAGATACCCAAGGACTGGAAAGCTGCCGCAGTCATTCCCCTCTTCAAAGGGGGAGACACCCTGGACCCAAACTGTTACAGACCTATATACATCCTGCCCTGCCTATCTAAGGTCTTCGAAAGCCAAGTCAACAAACAGGTCACTGACCATCTCGAATCCCACCGTACCTTCTCCGCTGTGCAATCTGGTTTCCGAGCCGGTCACGGGTGCACCTCAGCCACGCTCAACGTACTAAACGATATCATAACCGCCATCGATAAAAGACAGTACTGTGCAGCCGTCTTCATCGACCTTGCCAAGGCTTTCGACTCGGTCAATCACCATATTCTTATCGGCAGACTCAGCAGCCTCGGTTTTTCGGATGACTGCCTTGCCTGGTTCACCAATTACATTGCAGACAGAGTTCAGTGTGTCAAATCGGAGGGCATGCTGTCTGGTCCTCTGGAAGTCTCTATGGGGGTGCCACAGGGTTCAATCCTCGGGCCGACTCTTTTTTCTGTATATATCAATGATGTTGCTCTTGCTGCGGGCGATTCCCTGATCCACCTCTACGCAAACGACACCATTCTATATACTTCCGGCCCGTCCTTGGACACTGTGCTATCTAACCTCCAAACGAGCTTCAATGCCATACAACACTCCTTCCGTGGCCTCCAACTGCTCTTAAACGCTAGTAAAACCAAATGCATGCTTTTCAACCATTCGCTGCCTGCACCCGCACGCCTGACCAGCATCACCACCCTGGATGGTTCCAACCTTGAATATGTGGACATCTATAAGTACATAGGTGTCTGGCTAGACTGTAAATTCTCCTTCCAGACTCATATCAAACATCTCCAATCTAAAATCAAATCAAGAGTCTGCTTTCTATTCCGCAACAAAGCCTCCTTCACTCACGCCGCCAAACTTACCCTAGTAAAACTGACTATCCTACCGATCCTCGACTTCGGTGATGTCATCTACAAAATTGCTTCCAACACTCTACTCAGCAAACTGGATGCAGTTTATCACAGTGCCATCCGTTTTGTCACTAAAGCACCTTATACCACCCACCACTGCGACTTGTACGCTCTAGTCGGCTGGCCCTCGCTACATATTCGTCGCCAGACCCACTGGCTCCAGGTCATCTACAAGTCCATGCTAGGTAAAGCTCCGCCTTATCTCAGTTCACTGGTCACGATGGCAACACCCATCCGTAGCACGCGCTCCAGCAGGTGTATCTCACTGATCATCCCTAAAGCCAACACCTCATTTGGCCGCCTTTCGTTCCAGTTATCTGCTGCCTGTGACTGGAACGAATTGCAAAAATCGCTGAAGTTGGAGACTTATCTCCCTCACCAACTTCAAACATTTGCTATCTGAGCAGCTAACCGATCGCTGCAGCTGTACATAGTCTATCGGCAAATAGCCCACCCATTTTTACCTACCTCATCCCCATACTGTTTTTATTTATTTACTTTTCTGCTCTTTTGCACACAAATATCTCTACCTGTACATGACCATCTGATCATTTATCACTCCAGTGTTAATCTGCAAAATTGTATATAGACTCCCCACAATGTATATAGACTCCCCTTTTTTCCTTCCTTTTGTGTTATTGACTTGTTAATTGTTTACTCCATGTGTAACTCTGTGTTGTCTGCTCACACTGCTATGCTTTATCTTGGCCAGGTCGCAGTTGCAAATGAGAACTTGTTCTCAACTAGCCTACCTGGTTAAATAAAGGTGAAATAAAAAAACAAAAAAATAAAACGGGTGGTGCCCCAATCCCGCAGCTGAATCAACTTTAGGAGACGGTCCTGGCATTTGCTGGACTTTCTTGGGTGCCCTGAAACCTTCTTCACAACAATTGAACCGCCCTCCTTGAAGTTCTTGATGATCTGATAAATGGTTGATTTAGATGCAATCTTATCGGCAGAAATATCTTTTCCTGTGAAGACCTTTTTGTGCAAAGCAATGATGATGGCACGTGTTTCCTTGCAGGTAACCATGGTTGACAGAGGAAGAACAATGATTCCAAGCACCACCCTCCTTTTGAAGGTTCCAGTCTGTTATTCGAACTCAATCAGCATGAAAGAGTGATCTCCAGCCTTGTGCTCATCAACACTCACACCTGTGTTAACGAGATAATTACTGACATGATGTCAGCTGGTCCTTTTGTGGCAGGGCTGAAATGCAGTAGAAATGTTTTGGGGGGGTGATTCAGTTCATTTGTATGGCAAAGAGGGACGTTGCAATGAATTGCAATTCATCTGATCACTCTTCATAACATTCTGGAGTATATGTAAGTTGCCATCATACAAACTGAGGCAGAAGACTTTGTGAAAATTAATATTTGTGTCATTCTCAAAACATTTGGCCATGACTGTACACTACTACACTGTTCTGGGCATTTGAATGATGCATATATACATAAAGTTGCTGTCCACTGACTGTGCCATGCTGTGGGAGGAAGGGAGAGAGAGAGAGGGGGAGGGAGGGAGGTGAGGAGACCACATCGTGGCTGCAAATGGTAGCTTCTGTGACACAACAGAAGAGGGGGAGTGAGAGAAGAGAGGCAGGGAGCGAGTGAGTGAGCAAGATACAGTGAGAGAGTGAGAGAAAAAGAGAGAGAACTGCAGCCAGGAGAACTAGATCAGATTGCAAAGATTGATAGAGGGGCTGTTCAGCTAATAAGCAGAGTTAATTTTCTCTCTCTAATTCTCCAGTTTTATGGGAAATGTGACGAGGGACTTAAATGTGTCTAAAGATTGTGACTGAATAGAAGTGCTGAAGGAGTTCATAAGATGGGGATACAAAGCCTTTTTTCACATTTGGAAGTTCTCAGATACCTTTTTTACGCCCAGCAGCAGAGGACAAACTGAGGACGGAGTGATTCTGTCAGAAAAAGAAAAGTCACCAGTTTTTCATCGTTTTTGTCTTTGTGGGGACCGACTGACACCTGGTGCATTTATTGTATGTGCAATGTATGTCGGGGAAACTCCCTGACTGAAACCAACAGAGGAAGGATAGAAAACAGAAATAGAGATCAACAATGAAGAAATTCAAAGGGTTTCTGTGCCTGTGGCTCAAAAGGATGGAGTGGTTCTACCCTTAGGAATCACAGAGAGAGAGAGACCAGCTCTGGTGGCTTAAACTCAGAGGGAAGAATGATGCTTCAGTTTGGCTAGCTGGTATATGAACTAGGAGGATACTGTATTTCAGCTCTAAAGTGGGGGAAGAAAAGACCAGGTGGATAATATAAGGTAAGAAAGGAACTAATCAAACTTCACAACAAGTTTGATGCTGCTCTTTTAACAAATCCTTTTCCTCATCATTGCTGTAATATTGGTTGGAACAGCAATAACGTTGTTGGGTTTAGTGTAATTGTAAATACAATGTCCCTCATCTTCTCCAATCTAAGTTCATATAGTACAGGTATGTTGCTCTGTAAGAGAGAAGGCAACTCTTCGAGTCGATATAGTGACGCTTTCCTCATTAACATCACAGAATATGAGTTGTGTATATGATCCTCCTGACACTTGCATACAGTATCACGTCACACCTTCAGCTGGTATGAGATAGGACTGTATGATGCTTAGCTTATACCTGTTCCAGACAGTACTACATAAAAAAATATGTTGCGGTCTCAAACATGATACACATGCTACGCTCATAATTATAAGTAAATGTCTAAGTCCACTGACTATACATAATTCTCTGAGGTAAATCCATTAACAGAACATAATGATTGAGGACCACTAGTTGCATTTGTGACAGTAGTTTTTGGCATGATTCGCACTTCAGATTTTCTGAACGGATAAAAGTAGATACAGTTGAAGTCGGAAGTTTACATACACTTATGTTGGAGTCATTATAACTCGTTTTTCAACCACTCCACAAAGTTCTTGTCAACAAACTATAGTTTTGGAAAGTCGGTTAGGACATCTTCTTTGTGCATGACACAAGTAATTTTTCCAACAATTGTTTACAGACAGATTATTTAACTTAAAATGTATTGTATCACAATTCTAGTGGGTCAGAAGTTTACATACACCAAGTTGACTGTGCCTTTAAACAGCTTGCAAAATTCCAGAAAATGATGTCAATGGCTTTAGAAGCTTCTGATAATTTTAGTCAATTGGAGGTGTACCTGTGGATGCATTTCAAGGCCTACCTTCAAACTCAGTGCCTCTTGGCTTGACATCATGAGACAATCAAAAGAAATCAGCCAAGACCTCAGAAAAAAAATTGTAGACCTCCACAAGTCTGGTTCATCCTTGGGAGCAATTTCCAAATGCCTGAAAGTACCACATTCGTCTGTACAAACAATAGTATGCAAGTATAAACACCATGGGACCACCGCAGCCGTCATACCGCTCAGGAAGGAGATGCGTTCTGTCTCCTAGAGATGAACGTACTTTGGTGCGAAAAGGGCAAATCAATCCTAGAACAACAGCAAAGGACCTTGTTAAGATGCTGGAGGAAACATGTACAAAAGTATCTATATCCACAGTAAAACGAGTCCTATATCGACATAACCTGAAAAGCTGCTCAGCAAGGAAGAAGCCACTGCTCCAAAACCGCATAAAAAAGCCAGACTACGGTTTGCAACTGCGCATTGGAACAAAGATCGTACTTTTTGGAGAAATGTCCTCTAGTCTGATGAAACAAAAATAGAACTGTTTGGCCATAATGACCATCGTTATGTTTGGAGAAAATAAGGGGGAGGCTTGCAAGCCGAGGAACACCATCCCAACCGGGAAGCACGGAGGTGAGCGTATCATGTTGTGGGGGTGCTTTGCTGCAGGAGGGACTGGTGCAATTCACAAAATAGATGGCATCATGAGGTCAGAAAATTATGTGGATATATTGAAGTAACATCTCAAGACATCAGTCAGGAAGTTAAAGCTTGGTTGCAAATGGGTCTTCCAAATGGACAATGACCCCAAGCATACTTCCAAGGTTGTGGCAAAATGGCTTAAGGACAACAAAGTCAAGATATTTGTGGCCATCACAAAGCCCTGACCTCAATCTTATAGAACATTTGTGGGCAGAACTGAAAAAGCGTGTGCGAGCAAGGAGGCCTACAAACCTAACTCAGTTACACCAGCTCTGTCAGGAGGAATGGGCCAAAATGCATCCAACTTATTGTGGGAAGCTTGTGGAAGGCTACCTGAAACAATTGACCCAAGTTAAACAATGTAAAGGCAATGCTACCAAATACTAATTGAGTGTATGTAAACGTCTGACCCACTGGGAATGTGATGAAAGAAATAAAAGCTGAAAGAAATAATTCTCTGCTATTATTATTCTGACATTTCACATTCTTAAAATAAAATGGTGTTCCTAACTGACCTAAGACAGGACAATAGGTGAAAGGAATTCTGAAAAACTGAGTTTGATGTATTTGGCTAAGGTGTATGTAAACTTCCGACTTCAATTGTATACTTGAATATTAAACTGAATATAAGACAGACATTTGTATAATTACGAAAATGAAAGCAGTTCATTTTGGATAATGCATACATTGTAGCCTTGATAATGTATAGAGCTTTGTCCAGCTGACAGCTGTCATGAATTAAATCCATAGGAATGCTGTATGATCTGAGTGCATCTCCCAAAAGTACTGTACTCAAGATACAACTAAAGAGTTTAAAATACCAAGAGGATTCAAGTTGATGTACAGTCGTGCTCTGTTTCCCAGATGGATAAATGACCACATCCTGCCTGCCTGTTATCTCAATAGCACACCAGCACACCACAAATATTATCTTCATGTTGCATTCATACATGACGCCATTAAAATGTATTAAAAGAATGAAGTCATTATACATACTTGATCTCATATTTGAACATGTGTTGAGATATTAAAAACTAATTTTAAATGGCACTTAAAATGCAGAATACTTCAGGACATTTCAGAGTTCTATTATTTCTCCTGACCTGCGCAGCATGTTGCACTAAGTGCAATACAGATGTACATCTATATGAGAGAAGATGCACAATAAAGTGTATATTTTAAAAAGTACTCAGTGGTTCTCTGTGAGTAGAACAGTAAGTAAAATACTACATGCAAGTGCCCCCTAGTGGGATTGACCTGTCATCACTTAATTGATTAAGAGGTGGATAAAAAACAGACCACAAGAGATATTCAGCCAGCTTGTCTTGTCCAGTAATACATAAATAGAAGAGACGATGGAGGATCATTAAATCAAATTAAACAGTGACAAAAAGAACACAGATCTGCCCTGAAGCAATGAATGACTATGATACAAAATGCACAAACACAAACATGCAAATGCTCACACAAACACACGCACGCTTATCTCTTTGGTTCCAGCTGAACAATAACTTCAGATGGCGTCTGAAACACAAAATATTATCCCAGTCTACGGGACGATAGAGTGTGACTCATCATGACCATCTGATCATTTATCACCAGTGTTAATCTGCAAAATTGTAATTATTTGCCTACCTCATGCCTTTTGCACACAATGTATATAGACTCCCCTTTTTTTTCCTACTGTGTTATTGACTTGTTAATTGTTTACTCCATGTGTAACTCTGTGTTGTCTGTTCACACTGCTATGCTTTATCTTGGCCAGGTCGCAGTTGCAAATGAGAACTTGTTCTCAACTAGCCTACCTGGTTAAATAAAGGTGAAATAAAAAAATAAAAAATAAAAAAATCAATCTGTCATTTATCTGGAGAGACAATACCGATAAAGAAAAGAACAGACTTTATCAGAGGTGACCTTTCCATTGCCTTGGTCAAATCCTGTCAAACTGTTCATGTTGAATAAAGGTCACTGTGATAGAAATAGAATGAATAATAGTATTTCTATTTTTATGTTCACTACATTATTATATTGTCCAAAGCATACAATGTTGTAACAAACTTCCCATGTAACTGCCCATGGCAGATACTGTACAGTACTGTACCCCGGTTAAGATGTGAGCTACTCTATAGGAAAGTACCTGTAGGTCACTTGAGACTACACTAGTGAAGAGGGTGTATAGGAAAATACACTGACATCTGAACCTGATCTCTTCCTCGACAATGGATGTGGGTAGTGGCCTCGATCGCAGTCGCCGGTTCAATTTCCTACCTCCTTGAGATGGAGTGCTCCCCTTTCCCCTAGGCCTAAATGTCTTAGAATCATTCAAAGCAATACACCTTACCTGCACCCTCAATTCACCTCCATACTCGGCATGTGTGTGTGTGTGCTCTTGGAAGCAACTGTACTAAAGTTATATGTGAGTAATAACCACATCATACGTTCTATATAGACGCCCTCATGAGTTCTATAATTTGGTTGTTTTTTCAGACGCAACAAAGTCATCCAGAAGTCAAGTTATTTTAAAGTGAAAGGAATGACTGAACAACTTACCGTAAATAGAAATGCAGCAAAATGGTGTCAAACAAGGTGTGACTTCCATCACGTGCCGTGGTATTTTAGGCATTGCCTCTGCAGACCTGTCATTTCTCACTCACACACACCGTCATACCCCCCCACACAAACAGAAACATAAGGGAATCTCACTCACACACACCGTCATACCCCCCACACAAACAGAAACATAAGGGAATCTCACTCACACACACCGTCATACCCCCCCACACAAACAGAAACATAAGGGAATCTCACTCACACACACCATCATACCCCCCCACACAAACAGAAACATAAGGGAATCTCACTCACACACACCGTCATACCGCCCCACACAAACAGAAACATAAGGGAGTCTCACTCACACACACCGTCATACCGCCCCACACAAACAGAAACATAAGGGAATCTACTGAATTTTAACGTCAAAATCTCAATAAAAGCTATAACACATAAATATGCGACAAATAGGGCCAAAGTCATAACTATAGTTTGTCTACTCATGCATGTGTTCCATTTGCAACATAAGACAAGGGGATTGGTGACAATTTACTTCATAGGCCTAATCTACTCTATTCTCAGCTGTGTTATAAAGACGTCACAAAAACGGTCGATTCTGAAAAACCTTGGCATTTTAACAAGGCATACATTCTCTGATATTTCTGAGCGAGTTCCAAATCAAAGTCCATTGCCTGACAACCTATTCATGCGGCACGTTGCCAAATGCTTTCTTTAGCAGAGACCTGGAGGCACTTATCTAATGACTTGAAACACACCCAGGCAGTTTTACTTTCATTTGAACAATTCATGTGTTACCTGATATACTACTACAGTATGATATGGGCGTTGGTAGTCTAAAGGGGATAAGAGGCCAGCCTGGTCGTGCATGTACTTCAAAAGATGACACAGGGTAAAAACATACTGAAATGCTGAAACCATCTGTATACTATGCATTTTTTTGTGATATTTGTGATTGGTTCAAGTGATTTACAGTGCATTCGGAAAGTATTCAGACCTCTTGCCTTTTTCCACATTTTGTTACGTAATAGCCTAATTTAAAAAATATATATATATAATAATAATTCCTCAAAAAAAAACAGAAATACCTTATTTACGTAAGTATTCAGACCCTTTGCTATGAGACTCGAAATTGTGCTCAGGTGCGTCCTGTTTCCCATTGATCATCCTTGAGAGGTTTCCACGGCTTGATCGGAGTCCACCTGTGGTAAATTCAATTGATTGGACATGATTTGGAAAGGCACACACCTGTCTACATAAGGTCTTACAGTTGACAGTGCATGTCAGAGCAAAAACCAAACCATGAGGTCGAATGGAATTGTCCGTAGAGCTCCGAGACAGGATTGTGTCGAGGCAAAAACATTTCTGCAGCATTGAAAGTCCCCAAGAACACAGTGGCCTGTAAATGGAAGAAGTTTGAAACCATCAAGGCTTTGCTTTGCCATTATGGGGTATTGTGTGTAGTTTTAGAATAAGACAAGATAATAAGATAATGTGGGAAAAGTCAAGGGGTCTGAATACTTTTCGAATGCACTGTATGGTATTTCTGCAGTAACACTAGTGGGAAAGTGTGAGACATTATCAGGGGACAATTAAATCCTTTGGAAGAGGACATGGCTGTCATAATATATTATAGCAACTGAGAAAGGGCTCTGTTGGACGTGGCTGTAGAGCACAGCAGATTACTGTGTGTTCATAGTGAATGGAATGAGGCTGTGAGGCTGTGGTAGAGAGAGGGAAGGACCAGAGGTATTTGATAGAGCACGTCAGTGGGCGGTTGTACACCATCAGTCAAGCCTTCCGAGTGTTGATCAGTGGGAGAGCATTTCCATCTAAAAGGACCCATGAGCAACAACATGTGAAGTTTATAGGAGCATGCCAAATTGGATATCAAATTAAAGCTAAGAGTCTATATTTATTTTAAATGAAGGCATACATATATTATTAAACCATTTTCCATCCCAAAAATAAGGCTTTGATTTCTGGCCAAACAGATGGAAAAGGGGTCTTAAACATCTACCAGAAAAAGTCTTAAAAGTTATTAGAAATACATCGAAACACAATAATGTTGAAGTAAAGACCTCTGTCAACTAATATCAACACTTATACTTTGTTTTGGAGAAATGATTTGCCTTCTGTAAGTTGAAGAAACATTGCCTTGTGACTTGTAATTCTGTTACCAAAAACCCATGTCTTTAATACGTTTTAGGATTCCTCACCCTCGTGAGGGACAGTACTGAAAGATCACAGAAGCAACAAGTAATGTTACACCTACCAGTTAATTATAGTGTATTAATTGGTAACGTAATTACAGAAACCTCTGTAACAGAATTACTGCAATCGAATAGGCTACAATGGGAAATCATAGTAGCCACAAAACACAGGTGGGTCACTTGCTACTGTCCTCCCTTCCACTTGCATACTGTTATGTTCAGCTCATAAGACTTTAAATAAATATTTCTGTTGTCTGTTAGTGAACGCAAGACTGTGAAAACAGTCTGGACAACCCCTCCCTCTCCCTCTCGCTCTCTCTCTCTGCTGCTCTCTCTCTCTCTCCAGTTAATGTCACCTTTCCCGGTTCTTACTGATACCTACCATGACATCTACCACATACCCTCTTTACTGTAACAAGCATCCTCAACCACTGAGCACCGACCAACATCAGACGTTCATGGATGTTGAAAAGTAGTTGAAATTTGGTCAGTCACGCCCTGGTAGGACCAGATTTGTGTCAATCGTAGACATCTACTGTATGTTTCACAAGTTTGGACAACACGGAACAGTACAGTTTAGCACAGTAGAGTAAAGTACAGTATAATGTATTGTATTGTACTGTACTGTACTGAACATATCTACTCTACTGTACTGTACTAAATTCTACTTCCACATTTCTGTGCTGTTCTGTTCTCTATCAATCAATGAAGCCATTTTTACATCAGCAGATGTCAAAAGTGCTTATACAGATAACTCAACCTAAAACCCCAAAGAGCAAACAATGCAGATGTCGAAGCACAGTGGCTAGGAAAAACTCCCTAGAAAGACAGGAACCTAGGAAGAAACCTAGAGAGGAACCAGGCTCTGAGGGGTGGCCAGTCCTCTTCTGGCTGTGCCGGTGGAGATTATAAGAGTACATGGCAATTAAGGTACAGATCATTCTTCAAATGTTCATAAATGACCAGCAGGGTCTGACAATAGCCCACCGGCACATAGACTATTGCAGCATAGATACTGGGGACTGAGAGAGGGGAGGTGGGTGACCCTTTGGCCCCACCCAAATTTAGTTAGGATATAACCCCACCCATTTTGCCAAAGCACAGCCCCCACACCACCAAAGGAATATCAACAGACCACTAACTTACTACCCTGAGACAAGGCCCAGTATAGAGCACACAGATCTTCCCCACCACACAAGGGGGCGCAAAACTGGACAGGAAGATCACATCTGTGACTCAACCCACTCAAGTCGAGAATAGTGAAAAAATCCTGGAATGACGTGATGCACCCCTCCCAGGGACAGCATGGGAGAGCGTGATCAAGCTAGTGACTCAGTCCCTGTAATAGGGTCGGAGGCAGAGAATCCCAGTTTAGAGAGTGGAGCCGGCCAGGGAAAAGACATCAAGGGTGGTTCGTCACTTCAGTGCCTTGCCGTTCACCTTTGCACCACTGGGCCAGACTACACTCAATCATAGGACGTACTGAAGAGATGAGTCTTCAGTAAAAACTTAAAGGTTGAGACCGAGTTTGCGTCTCTCACATGGATCGGCAGACCATTCCATAAAAATGGAGCTCTATAGGAGAAAGCCTTGCCTCCATCTGTTTACTTAGAAATTCTAGGAACAATAAGGTGGCCTGCGTCTTGTGACCATAGCGTATGTGTGGGTATATACGGCAGAACCATATTCGAGCGATACGTAGAAGCAAGTCCATGGAATGCTTTGTAGATTTACAGTAAATCTTCAAATCAGCCCTAGCCTTAACAGGAAGCCAATAGAGGCTAGCACTGGAGTAATATGATAATTTTGAAGGGTTCTAGTCAAGATTCTAGTAGCCGTATTTTGCCCTCGCTGAAGTTTATTTAGTGCCTTATCCGGGTAGCCGGAGAGTAGACCATAGCAGTAGTCTAATCTTGAAGTGACAAAAGCATGAATTAGCTTTTCTGCATCAATTTGGGACAAGTGTATGAGATTTTTGTAATGTTAAAAAGATGGGGAAAAAGCGACTCTAAGTATTTTTGATGTGTTCGTCAAAAGAGAGATCATGGCCCAGATTAACGGCAGGTCCTTCGCAGTTTTATTTGAGACAACTATCGAGATTCATTGTCAGATCCGACAGCAGATCTCTTTTTTTTTTGGGGGGGGGGGGTCTAGAATTAGAAACTCAGTTTTGTCCAAATTTAAAAGCAAAACATTTTCCGCCATCCACTTCCTTATTTCTGAAAAACAGGTTTACAGGGTGGGCAAGTTTGCGGCTTTACCTTGTTTCATTGAAATGTACATTTATGTGTTTTCTGCATAGCAGTGAAAGTTGACAATGTGGTTCTGAATGACATCACCAAGAGGTAGCATATATAAAGAAAACAATAGTGGTCTTAGAACGGAACCTTGAGGAACACCGAAACGTACCTTTGATTTGTCGGAGGAAAAACCATCCACAGAGACAAACTGTTTCTTTCAGACAGATAAGACCTAAACCAGGCAAGAACTTGTCATGGTAGACCAATGAGGGTTTCCAATCTCTCCAAAAGAATGTTGTGACCAACGGTACAAGCAGCACTAAGGTCTAGGAGCACGATGACAGATGCAGAGCCTTGGTCTGACGCCATTAAAAGGTCATTCACCACCTTCACGAGTGCGGTCTCAGTACTGTAATGGGGCCTACAACCTGACTTGAGCATTTTGTATAATTTTTTGGGGTTCAGGAAGGGAGTGAGTTGCTGAGCAACTGCTTTTTCAAATAATGTTGAGAGGAATGAGAGATTCGATATAGGCTGATAGGTTTTTACATTTTCCGAGTCAAGGTTATGCTCTTTCATGAGAGTCTTTCTGCCACTTTTAGTGAGTTTGGTACAAATCCAGAGGATAGGGAGCCATTTACTACATTCAACATAGGAGGGCCAAGCACAGGAAATAGCTCTTTCAGTAGTTTAGTTGGAATAGGGTCCAGTAGATAGCTGGAAGGTTTTGAGGCCATAACTATTTTAGAGATATACAAGATTTTTTTAGAGATATACAAATGTTTGATTTGTTTTTAATCTCCTCATTTAGGTTGGAAAAGTGGGCTGATCGAGCAGCAGTGAGGGCTTTTCAGTATTGCACGGTACCGTCTTCCCAAACTAGACGGAAGACTTCCAATTTGGTGGAGCACCATTTCTGTTCCAATTTTCAGGGCAGCTTGTTTCAGGGCTAGGGTATTTCCTCTATACTAGGGAGCTAGTTTCTTGTGAAATGTTGTTTTTGTGTTTAGCAGTGCGACCACATCTAGGGTATTACGCAAGGTAAAAATCCTTGGTTAGGTGGTTAAATTATTTTTGTACTCCAACATCCTTGCGTAGGTGGAAGGAGTCTGGAATGGTATCTAGGAATCTTTGGGTTGTCTGACAATTTATAGCGCAGCTTTTGAGATCAGAATTTTGAGGAAAAACATTTAGATCCTCAATATCTATTCTACAGGACAAAACTAGATACAGGGAATGATTTTGGCGATGCTTAGGTCCCGAGACATGTTGGACAAAACCTGATGATAGCTCTGAAAGCCTTTTCGAGTGGGTCTGCGGATTTGTGAATATTGAAATCACCAAAAATGTTCAAATGATCTCCCATGACTACGAGGTACGATGTGAATTCAGGGAACTCAGTGAGGAACGCTGTATATGTCCCAGGAGGCCTGTAAAACAGTAGCTTTAAAAAGTTATTGAGTAGGCTGCATAGTTCCCTTTCAGTCGTTCACTCGGTATAACATACTATGGGGAGTCAACGACAAATCCTATTCACCTGAAGCAAACCGATATCACGCCCAATGGATGCCAAGCCCACCCCGGGAGCCCCCCCTTCCTGGCTCTTAACTGCCCCATTGGAAACATGTCCTGTGAATCATAGTGTAATATTTTTGTCACCCATGCCCTTTATGTACTGTATATCATTTTCAATACTTGTTAATAATTCCTGGAAGAACGTTTCACGCAATTTACAAACTTTTCAAGCACACGAAGGCTACGAGATTCGGCTCCAACTTAGGTGTCTGTTAGTTGGGAGAGAGTACTCGTCCCCCTAGATATTTCAAGTTTTGGGTCTTGGTATCCGTTTTGTGTTTGCTAAAGGCTAAGTACATTCTGCTCTGCTTGGGTTGCTAATGCTTCATTGCTTGGGTAGGATTTGTGTTGGCTAAAACCCACTACTTTCTGCTCTGCTTGTGTAGCCGGTGCTTCCTTGCTTGGGTAAGATGGTCAGTGGAAAGACTTCAAAAAGGCTAACCAGCAGAGTTTGAGCCGCTGACTGTGCCCTAGGGCATGTGGTTTCACAATGAAAATTAAAGATACTCATGAGTGCTGTCCTGTTGCCTGGGGTGGGAACACCCTCAGGAAGCCTTGGGTCAGATCGTTCGTGTGGGTGGTCTCCAGCTGGTTCTGGACACCAACCTCTGCAACTGGATCCTGAACTTCCTGACAGGCAGACCACAGGTTGTGAGGATTGGCAACAACACCTCCTCCACACTGACTCTTAACACAGTCCCCCCCCCCCAGGGGTGTGTCCTCAGTCCTCTGCTGCACTCCCTGTTCACCCACTACTGCGTAGCCTTGCAAGACAACCAACTGCGTCAGCAAGTTTAATGACGACACCACGATTGTAGGCCTGATAACTGACAAAGATAAGTCAGCCTATAGGGAGGAGCTAAGTGAACTGGCAACAACCTCTCCATCAACGTCAGCAAAACAAAGGAGTTGATTGTTTACTTTAGGAAGCAGAGGAGGGAACATGCCCCGTTCCACATCAACAGGACTGCAGTAGAGAAAGTCACTAGTTTTAAGTTCCTCGGCGTCCACATCACCGAGGACAACACCACCACACTGGTCAAGAGGGTGCAATAGCATCTCTACTACCTAAGGTGGCTGAAGAAAGTCGGCATTCCACCCCTGGTCCTCTCCACATACTACTGCTGCACCATTGAGAGCTTCCTGACCGGTTGCATCAAGTTTCAAATGTCCAGTTTTAATGTCACATGCATATGTAGCAGTGTGATGTTGTTCCCTAGATGATGCACCACGTTGCACACAAGGACCAATTCAAATAGGCCAGGTCAAGAGGGGATGTTAATAATTTGATAATAATAATAATAATTCAGTGTATTATTTTATTTAACTACAACTGCATAGCTATTGTTTTTCTTTGGTGTACAAACACTTTTCATATCAATATTGTACATACATGTGATTGTAAAAGTTATTTCCTTTTGGCTCTCTTTTGCCTGACCTTCGGCTGGCAAGGTGCCTGAGAGCTAAGACTGTGCCGAGGGTTAACATAATGTGTGTTGTCTCTTCGTGTGCAGGGCAAATCAAAAATCATTCAACTAGCAAACCTCCAGTTGTGGCAGCGTCCTAATTAAAAGTACACAACGCAGAACGAACCACGCTACACATATGTACAGTGAAATTCTTTCTTACACACTCTAACCCCAACAATGCAGTAATCAATAACGATGTAATAGATCAAATAACAAGATAGAACAAAAACTCAAAAGATATAAGAGTAAGAAATAAGAACACGATGAAGTAGGTTAGCATACTATATACAGGGTCAGTTCCAGTACCCTATTTACAATGGGCAGGGACACTAGATCGATAGAGGTAGATACAGTTGAAGTTGGAAGTTTACATACACTTAGGTTGGAGTCATTAAAACCCGTTTCTCAACCACTCCACAAATTTCTTGTTAACAAACTATAGTTTTGACAAGTCGGTTAGGACATCTACTTTGTGCATGACACAAGTCATTTTTCCAACAATTGTTTACATACAGATTATTTCACTTACAGTTCACTGTATCACAATTCCAGTGGGTCAGATGTTTACATACACTAAGTTGACTGTGCCTTTAAAAAGTAAAAAAATACCAGAAAATTGACTTTATAAGCTAATTGGCTAATTGACATCATTTGAGTCAATTGGAGGTGTACCTGTGGATGCATTTCAAGGCCTACCTTCAAACTCAGTGCCTCTTTGCTTGGCATCATGGGAAAATCAAAATAAATCAGTCAAGACCTCAGAAAATAAATTGTAGACCTACACAAATCTGGTTCATCCTTGGGAGCAATTTCCAAACGCATGAAGGTACCACGTTCATCTGTACAAACAATAGTATGCAAGTATAAACACCATGGGACCACACAGCCGTCATACCAGATGCCGAGCAGTTGTCATACTAGGCGGTGATGCAACCGGTCAGGATGCTCTCGATGGTGCACTTGTAGAACCTTTTGAGGATCTGGAGACCAATGCAAAATCTTTTCAGTCTCCTGGGGGGGAAAAGGTTTTGTCGTGCCCTCTTCACGACTGTCTTGGTATGTTTGGTATGATAGTTCATTGGTGATGTGGACACCAAGGAACTTGAAACTCTCGACCCGCTCCACTACAGCCCTCCACTACAGGCCTGTTCAACCCGCCTTTTCCTGTAGTCCACGATCAGCTCCTTTGTCTTGCTCACATTGAGGGAGAGGCTGTTGTCCTGGCACCACACAGCCAGTTCTCTGACCTCCTCCCTATAGGCCGTCTCATTGTTGTCAGTGATCAGGCTGTTGTGTTGTCAGCAAACTTAATGATGGCTTGTTGGAGTCGTGTTTGGCCACGCAGTCGTGGGTGAATAGGGAATTCAGGAGGGGACTAAGTACACACCCCTGAGGGGCCCCAGTGTTAAGGATCAGCGTGGCAGACATGTTGTTGCCTACTCTTACCACCTGGGTGGGCTCGTCAGGAAGTCCAGGATCCAGTTGCAGAGGGAGTGTTTAGTACCATAGTCCTTAGCTTAGTGATGAGCTTTGTGGGCACTATGGTGTTGAATGCTGAGCTGTAGTCAATGAACAGCATTCTCAAATAGGTGTTCCTTTTGTCAAGGTGAGAAAGGGCAGTGTGGAGTGCGATTGAGATTGTGTATATACTGTATACTTTATCCTTCACTATCTATTCTTTACTATCTATTGCATCTTAGCCGCTCTGTCACTGCTCATCTATATATTTTATACTTATATATTCTTATCCCATTCCTTTACTAGATTGTGTGTTAGATTTTGTTGTGGAATTTGTTTGATATTAGATTTTCTTTCTGGAATTGTTAGATATTACCTGTTAGATACTGCTGCACTGTTGGATCTAGAAGCATAAGCATTTCGCTACGCTCACAATAACATCTGCTAGCCATGTGTATGTGACCAATAAAATGTCATTTTATTTGATAACAAGGGCGCTAATCCCTTGCACACTGCCTCCGAATAAACAGTGCAGGTTCTCGGGGTTCCTGAGAGGGACAGGTGGATGTATTTGAATGAGCCAAATTCACCTGGAACCTCCTCCCCAAGCATTTACTGTGGCAACAGTGCTCCCAAGTGCTCCCAAGCTTGTTCAATGGGGTCAAGTTACTGGTTACCGAAGTTCCCGAACTTGGTGTGGACTGGATATCAGAACGCACAGTTCCTTCTCCACGTTCAGACACACGGTTGTCAAGAGTGGTGGATATGAAAACAATAATTATCCCAGTCCTCAGGGTGGAGCGCTGCCCCTTCAGGAGATAATTTATGGGAGACTGGCAGTCTCACCATGGGTGATGATGACAGTGGCGAAAGGGTACAGTCTACAAATCGCTCTGCATCCTCCTCCTTTTTTGGCTTCATTACGTCAATGGTCCCCGAGGTCCTAGCACCTGTCTTTTGAGAGGAGATTTCCTCTCTCCTTCAAACGCAGGTTGTTCGTGTGGGTCCCGTGTCAGAGGTACAGAGCGGTTGGTAAAGCCTGTACTTCTTAGTTACCAGAGAGCGATGGAAAGTTGGGTTCCATCCTGGACTTACTCACCCTTCACCAGCTTTTGCAGTCTGTGCGCTCCAGCGATTGGTTCACATTCATAGATCTGAAGGATGCATATTTTCAAGTGCTATACATCCTCCCCATCTCCCTATTGCCCGCACATATTCTATGGTGGTGGAGGCAGTTTTGGCACCGGTGCAGTGTCAGGGGATCAGAGTATTTTATTTATCTGGATGATTGACTGGTCATAGCGGAGTCGAGGGAACAGGTGGAGCTCCACACTGCCACTCTGGTTTTCTCTGGGGTTCATAGTGAATCACAAGAAATGTTGTTTGACTCCGGCTCAGCGTATTCACTAATCGTGACATGACCCTCCAGTATGACAATGCCACCAGCCATACTGCTCGTTCTGTGCGTGATTTCCTGCAAGACAGGAATGTCAGTGTTCTGCCATGGCCAGCAAAGAGCCCGGATCTCAACCCCATTGAGCACGTCTGGGACCTGTTGGATGAGAGAGTGAAGGCTAGGGCCATTCCCCCCAGAAATGTCTGGGAAATTGCAGGTGCCTTGGTGGAAGAGTAGGGTAACATCTCACAGCAAGAACTGGCACATCTGGTGCAGTCCATGAGGAGGAGATGCACTGCAGTACTTAATGCAGCTGGTGGCCACGCCAAATACTGACTGTTACTTTTGGTTTTGACCCCCCCTTCCCCCCTTTGTTCAGGAACACATTATTCCATTTATGTTAGTCACATGTCTGTGGAACTTGTTCAGTTTATGTCTCAGTTGTTGAATCTTGTTATGTTCATACAAATATTTACACATGTTAAGTTTGCTGAAAATAAACGCAGTTGACAGTGAGAGGATGTTTCTATTTTTGCTGAGTTTATGAAAGCTGTGGTGCCTATGTGACTTTTGTTGATGTCTCTGTTTCAGCGCTGGGTGATTGTCGACGACAGGATGGTGGTGGCATGCACCAACAGACAGGGTGGGATATCGTCTCTAACTCTCCTTAACCTGGCCCGCTATCTGCTTGTATGGAGCAGTGCACATTTTCTGTTGCTCAGGCTTTGGTCCTGGACGCTCTGTCTGAGCCTCTGTTTGAACCATTGGAGTCTGTGGACCTGAAGGTCCTTTCCTAAAAGACTCCCCTGCATATTGTGCATTTATCCAGGTTACCACAGTTACCCTGCTGGTTTGAGCCTTGGACTGCTGTGGTTCGTTGATGAGGCTGCACGTGAATGCACATGATCAAGTCACAGCAGATGCCCTGTTGTTTTGGACTTGCGGTTCCTTGTGTGAGTTCTGGCATTCCAGACTCCTCAGATCTCTATGTTAGCCTTTTTGGAACCAGTAGGATCTACGGACTAGGCCTGCCGTTGACAATGTTACGCAGCTTTTTGTCCAGAGTACCACAGTTTTCCTGTGTGTTTGAGCCTTGGGCTGCTTTGATGTGTGGCAGCGTGCGAGTACACAGTTTCCGTGTTACTGCAGGTTTTCTGTGGGTTTGAGCCTGAGGTTTTATGTGGGTTTGAGCCTCAGGCTGCCATGGTTCAACAACTCTTGTCGGTTCAGTACGCATAGCCAAGTTGCAGCAGGTTCTGGTTCCCTATGTGGGATGTGACAGTTCAGGCCTCATGAGGCTGTGACAGTTCAGGCTTCTCAGGTAAGTATTAGGGAAAAAAGGTGCTTTTTTGGAGTCGGTAGAACGTGCATGTGCTGGGCTGCAATAGGTCTCCTAGTTTGGTACCCTCCATGGCAGGCTTGGGGTGTGATTCTATGTCCCCATTGTATGTTGTACAGAGTGACCGACTGAAAGGGAACGTACAGTTGTGAATAGCCCAGTATTATAGGTAGGCGGGGTTTGCGAGGGCAGTCTCGGCATCCATTGGGTGGGATTTCAGTTTGCTTCAGGTGAAAAGGTCACCTGTGTAACCAGGAGGAGAGGCCTCATTTAGAGCAGTAAATTCTTCTGGCTTAAGCCAGGCCAATCCTATCAAGTTAATGATCAGTAATTAGTTAATTGACTATGACTGCCTTGGAAGTGAGCGATTTAATATTTAGTAGTCCCATTTCGAGATGTTAACACAATCTCTTTAAAAAAAATGTTTTAACCTTTATTTAACTAAGTAAGTCAGTTAAGAACAAATTCTTACTTTCAATGACGACCTAGGAACAGTGGGTTACCTGCCTGTTCAGGGGCAGAACGATAGATTTGTACCTTGTCAGCTCGGGGGTTTGAACTTGCAACCTTCCTGTTACTAGTCCAACTCTCTAACCACTAGGCTACCCTGCCGTCCCAATGGAGGAAGTCTTTATTCCAGTGAGATTGCTAAAGTGAACACCACCATGTTTGGTTTTGTCCGAAATATTAGAGATCAAGGCAAATCTACTCTGCTCTTCTGTGCTGTAGTCTGATGTCCAAACTTGTGAACCATTGACATCTATGATTATTTCATAGGTATTGTTTAGTGGTGGAGCTCATTACAATTAATAGCCCGTGTTCAGAATCATACCCAAATATGCAAAGAAGGATATTGCATATTGTTACCTTTGTGTACCCATTCAGGATACACCACCATGAAGAGAATGATATTCAAATCCATTATGCATTTCTGTATAGTACAGATCAGGTGCCCATGACATCCTTGAATCTCCAATCGGTTTTGGAAAACGTGGTCACATAAAAAATTTAAAATTTAAAAAAAAATTCAATTAAATATGTTTTTGTGAAATGTTCTGTGTCAATTGTTCAAAGTAGTAAACAATAATACAAGTCCCATGATGGTAGTGACTGCTAATTACTGCTTATCACTTATAAAAACCTCTACGGGATTGGTGTCCCTATACCGGGACGGTTGATGTTAACATGTGCTAATGTGGCTAGAATGACGTTGTAAGTAACAGCAAACTTTCCAAGACATAGACATGTCTTATATGGGCAGAAAGCTTAAATGTTTGCTGATCTAACTGCACTGTCCAATTATAGTAGCTATTACAGTGAAAAAATACCATGCTATTGCTTGAGGAGAGTGCACAACAACACAGAAACTGTTTTGATACATTCACCTCTGAAGGTAAATAATGTACTTACATTCAGTTATCTTGCTCTGATTTGTCATCCTGAGGGTCTCAGAGATAAAATGTAGCATAGTTTAGTTTGATCAAATCTAGTTTTATATTCAAATGTAGGAACTGGGTTCTACAGTTTGAAACCCTGCTGTCTCTAGCTCCACACCTATCTCACCCGGCCATCTAGATGTGTGACAGTTAGTGTATAAGCTAACTCATCTCTATTGTTGTTGTCTTAGCTGATTAGCTGTTGTTGTCTTACCCGTTGTTGTCTTAGCTAGCTCTCCCAATCAACACCTGTGATTGCAACATGCCTTGTATACTGTTGTTTAGGATAGTTATAATTGTTTTAGTTTACTGCGGAGCCCCTAGTCCCACTCAACATGCCCCAGATACCTCTTTTGTCCCACCACCCACACATGCGGTGACCTCAGCATAACTAGTGCATCCAGAGATGCAACCTCTCTTATCGTCACTCAATGCCTAGGTTACCTCCACTGTACCCGCACCTGACCATACCCCTGTCTGTACATTATGCCCTGAATCTATCCTACCACGCCCAGAAATCTGCTCCTTTTATTCTCTGTCCCCAACGCACTAGACTAGCAGTTTTGTTAGCCTTTAGCCGTACTCACATCCTACTCCTCCTCTGTTCCTTGGGTGATGTAGAGTTTAACCCAGGCCCTGTGTGTCCCCAGGCGCTCTCATTTGTTGACTTCTGTAACCGTAAAAGCCTTGGTCTCATGCATGTTAACATCAGAAGCCTCCTCCCTAAGTTTGTTTTACTCACTGCTTTAGCACACTCCTCCAACCCTGAAGTCCTTGCCGTGTCTGAATCCTGGCTTAGGAAGGCCACCAAAAAGTCTAAGATGTCCATCCCCAACTACAACAGTTTCCGTCAAGATAAAACTGCCGAAGGGGGAGGAATTGCAATATACTGCAGAGATAGCCTGCAAAATTCTGTCACACTTTCCAGGTCCATGCCCAAACAGTTCAAGCTTCTAATTTTAAAAATGTATCTCTCCAGAAATAAGTCTCTCACTGTTGCCGCCTGTTATAGACCCCCCTCAGCTCCCAGCTGTGCCCTGGACACCATGTGTGAATTGATTGCCCCCACATCTATCTTCAGAGTTTGTTCTGTTAGGTGACCTAAACCTGGATATGCTTAACACCCCAGCAGTCCTACAATCTAAGCTAGATGCCCTCAATATCACACAAATGATCACGGAACCCACCAGGTACAACTCTAAATCCGTAAACATGGGCACCCTAATAGACATTATCTTGGCCAACATGCCCTCCAAATACACCTCTGCTGTTTTCAATCAGGATCTCAGTGATCACTGCCTCATTGCCTGCATCCGTAATGGGTCCGCGGTCAAACAACCACCCCTCATCACTGTCAAACGCTCCCTAAAACACTTCCGCGAGCAGGCCTTTCTAATCAACCTGGCCCAGATATCCTGGAAGGATATTGACCTCATCCCGTCAGTAGAGGATGCCTGGTCGTTCTTTAAAAGTAATTTCCTCAACATCTTACATAAGCATGCCCCTTTCAAAAAATGTAGAACTAAGAACAGATACAGCCCTTGGTTCACTCCAGACCTGACTGCCCTCGACCAGCACAAAAACATCCTGTGGCGGAGAGCACTAGCATCGCATAGTCCCCGCGATACTGACTGCATAGTCAGTTAGGAAAGCAAAGGCTAGCTTTTTCAAACAGAAATTTGCATCTTGTAGTTCAAACTCCAAACAGTCTTGGGACACTAAAGTCCATGGAGAATAAGAGCACCTCCTCCCAGCTGCCCACTGCACTGAGGGTAGATGTCACGCCCTGGTCATAGAGAGGCTTTTATTCTCTATTTTGGTTCGACCAGGGTGTGACTAGGTTTTCTGTTTCTATGTTTTGGCCGGGTATGGTTCTCATTCAGGGACAGCCGTCTATCGTTGTCTCTGATTGGGAATCATACTTAGGCAGCATGCTTTGCCACCTTAGTTGTGGGTAGTTGACTTTGTTAGTGGCCTGTATAGACCTAGTAAGCATCACGGTAGTTTCCTTATTCCTTGTTTTTGTTGGCGGCACTCCAAAAAAATGTGCACTTACCACTCTGCTCCTTGGTCCGGTCATTTCCACCCTGATGACGATCGTGACAGTAGGAAACACTGTCACCACTGATGAATCCACAATAATCGAGAATTTCAATCAGTGTTCTCTACGGCTGGTCATGCTTTCCTCCTGGCTACCCCAACCCCAGTAAACAGCTCCGCACCCCCCGCAGCTACTTACACAATCCTCCCCAGCTTCTCCTTCACCCAAATCCAGATAGCAGATGTTCTGAAAGAGCTGCAAAACCTGGATCCGTACAAATCAGCTGGGCTAGACAATCTGGACCCTCTCTTTCTAAAATTATCCGCCACCATTGTTGCAACCCCTATTACCAGTCTGTTTAACTCTTGGATCTACCCATCCCGGATCCGGGAGAATTGTCATCAACTGACACTAATTAGCATAACGCAACGGACATAAATATTACTAGAAAATATTCATATTCATGAAATCACAAGTGAAATATATTGAAACACAGCTTATCCTTTTGTCAGTCACCCTGTCATCTCAGATTTTGAAATTATGCTTTACAGCCAAAGCAAGACAAGAATTTGTGTAAGTTTATCGATAGCCTAGCATAGCATTATGCCTAGCAAGCAGCAGGCAACCTGGTCACGAAAATCAGAAAAGCAATCAAATTAAATCGTTTACCTTTGATGAGCTTCGGATGTTTTCACTCACGAGACTCCCAGTTAGATAGCAAATGTTCCTTTTTTCCCAAAATATTATTTTTGTAGCCGAAATAACTCTGTTAGTTCTTCACGTTTGGCTGAGATTTCGACCGGAAATTGCGGTCACGACAACACCAAAAAATATTCCAAATTAGCTCCATAATATCGACAGAAACATTGCAAACGTTGTTAATAATCAACCCTTAAGGTGTTTTTCAAATATCTATTTGATAATATATCACCCGGGACAGGTGGCATCTTAGTAGGAAAGAGAGAAACAATGGCGGAATTTGTCTTTTATGCACAAAACACTCTGAGAGCCTCCAGCTGACCACTGACGCAATGTTGAAGTTCAGGCTCATTTTTCAAAATAAAAGCCTATTGCGACACTAGACACATTAGGGAAGCCATAGAAAAAGGAATCTGGTTGATATCTCATTCACTGCTCAATAGGGATGCATAGGAACGCAGAGCTTTCTAAATAAGAGTCCCTTCCTGATTGGATTTTTCTCAGGCTTTTGCCAGTAATATCAGTTCTGTTAAACTCACAGACAATATTTTTACAGTTTTGGAAACTTTAGAGTGTTTTCTATCCTAAGCTGTCAATTATATGCATATTTTAGCATCTTGTCCTGACAAAATAGCCCGTTTACTTTGGGAACGTTATTTTTCCAAAAATGAAAATAGTGCCCCCTAGATTCAACAGGTTTTAACCTCTCTTTCGTATTGTCCGAGATTCCTAAAGATTGGAAAGCTGCCGCGGTCATGCCCCTCTTCAAGGGGGGTGACACTCTAGACCCAAACTGTTACAGATCTATATCCATCCTGCCCTGCCTTTCTAAAGTTTTCAAAAGTCAAGTTAACAAACAGATCACTGACCATTTCGAATCCACCATACTTTCTCCACTGTGCAATCCGGTTTCTGAGCTGGTCACGGGTGCACCTCAGCCACGCTCAAGGTATTAAACAATATCATAACCTCCATCATAACCTCCATCAATAAAAGACTGTACTGTGCAGCCGTCTTCATCGACCTGGCCACACTGTCAATGACCGTGTTCTTATCGGCAGACTCAACAGCCTTGATTTCTCAAATGACTGCCTTGCCTGGTTCACCAACTACTTCTCAGATAGTTCAGTGTGTCAAATCGGAGAGCCTGTTGTCCGGACCTCTGACAGTCTCTATGGGGGTACCACAGGGTTAAATTTTCGGGCAGACTCTTTTCTCTGTATATATCAACGATGTCGCTCTTGCTGCGGGTGATTCCTTGATCCACCTCTACGCAGACGACATCATTCTGTATACTTCTGGCCCTTCTTTGGACACTGTGTTAACAAATCTCCAAATGAGCTTCAATGCCTTACAAAAAAACCTCCAAATGAGCTTCAATGCCATACAACACTCCTTCCATGGCCAACTGCTCTTAAACGCTAGCAAAACTAAATACATGCTCTTCAACCAATCTGCTTCTTTAATCAGCACAACAGTTTTCAGCTGTACTAACATAATTGCAAAAGTGTTTTCTATTGATCAATTAGCCTTTTAAAATTATAAACTTGGACTAGCTAACACAACGTGCCATTGGAACACAGGAGTGATGATTGCTGATAGTGGGCCTCTGTACGCCTATGTAGATATTCCAGTAACAATCTGCCGTTTCCAGCTACAATAGTCATTTAAAACATTAACAATGTCTACACTGTATTTCTGATCAATGTGATGATATTTTGATGGACAAGAAATGAGCTTGTCTTTCAAAAAACAAGGACATTTCTAATTTCTATTTTTCCTCATCCATCTACACACGATACACCATCATGACAAATTGAAACAGGTTTTCAGAAATGTTTGCAAATGGATAAAAAAAATGGCAAATATAAATACCTTATTTACATCATTATTCAAACCCCTGCCTTTTTCTACATTTTGTTATGCTACAGCCTTATTCTAAAATGTATTAAATCATTTTTTTTACCCTCATCAATTTACAAAAACACCATAATGACAAAGTGAAAACAGGTTTTTGGATATTTTTGCAAATGTATTCCAAATAACAAACTGATTTACCTTATTTACATAAGTATTCAGACCCTTCGTGATGAAACTTGAAATTGAGCTCATGTGCATCCTGTTTCCATTGAGCATCCTTGAGAACTTGATTGCAGTCCACCTGTGGTAAATTAAATTGATTGGACATGATTTGGAACACACGCTATCTATATAAGGTCGCACAGTTGACAGTGCATGTCAGAGCAAAAACCAAGCCATGAGGTCGAAGGAATTTTCCGTAGAGCTACGAGACAGGATTGTGTCGAGGCAAGAATCTGAGGAAGGTTACTAAAGCACTGAAGGTCCCCAAGAACACAGTGGCCTCTATCATTCTTAAATGGAAGAAGTTTGGAACCACCAAGACTCTTCCTGGAGCTGTCCGCACAGCCAAACTGAGCAATCGGGGGAGAAGGACCTTGGTCAGGGAGGTAACCAAGAACCAGATGGTCACTCTGACAGAGCTCCAGAGTCTATGTGGAAATGGGGTAACCTTCCAGATAGACAACCATCTCTGCAGCCCTCCACCAATCAGTTGCCAGACGGATGCCACTCCTCAGTAAAAGGCACATGACAGCCCACTTGGAGTTTGCCATAAGGCACCTAAAGTACTCTCAGACCAAGATAACAAGATTCTCTGGTCTGATGAAACCGAGATTGAACTCTTTGACCTGAATGCCAAGTGTCACGTCTGGAGGAAACCAGGCACCGCTCATTGCCTGACCAATACTATCCTATCACCTGACCAAAGTCATACCCGTGGTACGGTCTGATATACCATGGCTGTCAGCCAATCAGCATTCAGGGCTCGAACCACCCAGTTTATAATATTACTTAAAAACTCTGTATGTATTTCTTACTGTATGTATTTCTTACTTTTTGGGGGGGGGGGGGGGGAGCCTACAGGTGCATGTTTTATAAACATATAATTTGAAATGGATAATTTACTTTTATTAACTGGGTGGTTCGAGCCCTGAATGCTGATTGGCTGACCGCCTTGGTGTATCAGACAGTATACCACATGTATGACAAAATATTTCATTTTAGTGCTCTAATTATATTGGAAACCAGTTTATAGTAGCAATAAGGCACCTCAGGGGTTTGTGGTATATGGTCAAGCACTCCGCGTTGCGTCATGCATAAGAATATCCCTTAGCCGTGGTATATTGGCCATACACCACACCCCCTCGTGTCTTATTGCTTAAGTAACCCCCAACAAAAAATAACAAAACACATGTTAAATAAAGTATAAATAGTATTGTATTGTATTGTAATGTATTGTATTGTATTGTATTGTAAAGCAGTTTGTTATTGTAAAAACGTAACAAGGTCCCCATTTCTACGTGACTTGTCAAGTGATACAGTATCGCCTGTCTCTCTGCTTCAAAATTCATCAGCTTACAGTGTATCAATGAAATTCATATAATGAGCGGAATATATTGTTATAAACAATCCAGGTATTTCAGCAGTGCATTTTACTCTACACTATTATTCTAAATGGTAGCACATATAGAGCGAGTCTTACCACGTTATCCTATTGAAGAACACTGACTGATGGAGAATATTGATGTAGTATTCACAGCACATAAACATACAATTATGTCAAATTGATACATTTATGAGGTAATAATATAGTATTTTACAGTGTTCCGCGGTTATCAAACTATATACGTTTACTAGGCACTCCACAATTTTGGTTCAGTAGTTTTCAGTTTTGATAAGTTTGATTAAGTGATAATTAATTGTATTGTTAACAAATGACAAGAAAATCTAATCAAAAGTAAGGTGAATATTTTATTTTTAAAGCAGATACTAGATTGAACATGTATCCAAATTGAAAGAGTGATTTTGTGCAGTGAACAAATTTGTTTGTTATACTCAGTCAATTGAAAATGTACTTAGAGTATTGACAAATTAGCCATTTTGATGATCTGTTTAGATTTTTGTGCAAATGTACTACATACTTGTGAAGACTTTTCATTAATTGGACTTTTGCCCAATCATATAAGCTCCGAAAAGATCTGATGTGAAAAGATCTGATGTGATTTGTCAAAAGACCAATTAGTGGAAAAAATATCAGAATTTGTCTGCCTGTCTTAACGCAGCCTTTGTAGTGCAGTTTCCCAGAGTCTTCATGGTGGGGTATGTTGATACTGACATGCTGTGATATACTGACATCCGTATCCCTTTCCTCTTTCCTCAGGCAGTGGTCTGCCAAGAGTACAACACCCAAAAGCATACCTCCACCTTCACCTTCTGAGATGGGGCTCTGGCAGTGATACCTCTGGGAAGGGCCTTTGAGTGATCACACATTGGGACTCAAGGATTTCCCACTTACTCCGACACTGCAGCCCGGCCTACGTGGCCAGCATGAGCGTTGGGCGGATCAACCGTTACAGCATCGTGTCGTCCGAGGAGGAGGCACTGCGCCTCACCAATATGCACAGCAGCAGCGGTGGCGGCATGAACGGCTTCGGCAACGGCAAGATCCACACACGCCATAAGGTCCGCAACCGCTTTGTCAAGAAGAATGGCCAGTGCAACGTGCAGTTCGCCAACATGGAGGACAAGTCATCTCGCTACATGGCCGACCTTTTCACCACGTGCGTGGACATCCGTTGGCGCTACATGCTGGTGCTGTTCACACTGGTGTTCGTGCTGTCCTGGCTGGCCTTTGGCCTGGCCTTCTGGGTTATAGCATTGCTCCACGGCGACCTGGACAACCCGGCCGGAGACGACAACTTCACACCTTGCGTCCTGCAGGTCAACGGCTTCGTGGCCGCCTTCCTGTTCTCCATCGAGACCCAGTCAACCATCGGCTACGGCTACCGCTGTGTGACAGAGGAGTGTCCGGTCGCCGTGTTCATGGTGGTCTTCCAGTCCATCATTAGCTGCATCATCGACTGCTTCATGATCGGCGCCATCATGGCCAAGATGGCAAGGCCCAAGAAACGTGCGCGGACACTACTGTTCAGCCACAACGCAGTGATCTCTTTGCGCGACAGCAAGCTGTGCCTCATGTGGAGGGTGGGGAACCTAAGGAAGAGTCACATCGTAGAGGCCCATGTCAGAGCTCAGCTCATCAAACCCCGGATCACTGACGAAGGGGAGTATATCCCCCTGGACCAAGTAGACATCAATGTGGGCTTTGACAAAGGCCTGGACAGGATTTTCTTGGTTTCTCCCATTACGATTATCCATGAGATCAATGAGGATAGTCCACTCTATGGGATCAGGAAAAATGACCTGGATACGGCGGATTTTGAGATTGTGGTCATACTGGAAGGGATGGTCGAGGCAACCGCCATGACCACGCAGGCCCGCAGCTCCTACCTGGCCACGGAGGTACTGTGGGGTTACCGGTTCGAGCCAGTGCTCTTCGAGGAGAAGAACCTGTACAAGGTGGATTACTCTCACTTTCACAAGACCTACGAGGTACCGTCCACCCCGTGCTGCAGTGCCAAGGACATGGTGGAGAACAAGTTCCTGGTGCCCACCTCCAACTCCTTCTGTTACGAGAACGAGCTGGCCTTTCTCAGCCGGGATGAGGATGAGGAAGAGGAGGTGGTGGGCATGGGCATGGGCAGTGGTTCGTTCAGAGCGTTGGCCAACCTGAACAGTCCGGGGCGGAACAATCGACACGAGTTTGAGCGGCTACAGACCACCAGGGGACTGGACCAAAGGTCGTACCGCAGGGAGTCGGAGATATGACCTCTGCACTACCTGGGGTCAACTTCGATACGTTGTCTTTCCTTCCAAGGGTAAAAATGCAGAACAATGCGCAGTGCCATAGGAAAAGCTGTCTACTGTAATAGGATGTAAAGTAAATGAGGGGACAGTGAAAGGGCAAGCGGGACACTGGAAAAAGTGGATGCTAGCAAACGTATGCAGCATGCAAAACTGTGGTAAAGAATGTCCACAGGACCACAACAAAAGGAAAAGGCCAGCGAAGGACATTATTCCTTCATTCAATCTTCATTTTTCATTTGAGTTGAGAGTGTTTAATGATGCATCGAACAGGTATAATGACAAGACCAAATAATCAGGACCTAGGTGTAAATATTATTGCTTAGATAAGTTATGTTTCATGTGGAGTATTATTTTAAAAAACATCTTAAAAAATGATTTTTAGCTAGTTCAAGTTGCTATTGGGCACAAATGGCAGCGTTACAGTTTAAAGCTACATATAAGCTTCCCACATTGCTGGAATTCACAATCGCTGGAACTGAGTTCGATGACACATTGAAAGTTCCTGTAAAAGTGCACTGCAACATTCAGAAGCAATGAGCCATGCTAAATAATCTAACCATCCACGAGCCACTGATGCACAACATAGTTTCACAACGTGGACTTCATTTTAACCAGTTGTGATGAATAGATATCATTTGCACTATAAGCAGAACTTAAGAGTAGGCCCTATAGTAATGCAATACATTTATTTTAGAATGGGAAATACATTTTATTGTTCATTTTGATACCCCTTGCTTAAAACGTTAAAATAACACAGGATTATTCTGACCTCAACAAAGTTTGAAACAACTAAGTTGTTGATATGGAAAATATCATTACATTTCATCATTATTTTGATTATTCTCTTTACAACGAATCTATGCACATCATTAATGTTATCAGGAGACAGAAACTCAATGGAGATGATGCAATCCAATCATCATTGCATAATTCTACAAAGAGAACGGGTTTGATGAAAGTATGTCTGAACTCAATGAGAATTGAAGGGCTTCATATGTAAAAAGCATTTACCTTCTATTACACTGCATGACCAAAAGTATGTGGACACCTGCTCATTGAGCATCTCATTCCAAAATCATGGGCATTAATATGAAAAAAAAAAACAGGCTTTTGAAGAAGTAACTATTTTTCATAAAATTGTACAGTTATCTTAGCTAGCTGAATTGCTAGCTGAATTGTTTACTTGTTGCTAAGCAGTTGCTAGGGACTCTCCTGGAAGAAGCTAGCTAGCTTACAAAGAATAACAACAAAAAATATCTAGTTAACAGAAGAAAGGAAGACAAAATAAGGACAGAAGAAAAAGGAAAAGAAAAAGGACAACAAAGTGAAACCTCTAAAGAAACAAGAGACCATAATACAAGAAACAGCACTATAGAGAGATAGAACAACAACAACGCAGCCACTGCCAGCTAGCCTACTTCAGCAGTACTGTATCATTTGAATTATTTTAGTCAATAAGATTCCTGCTACGTAAGCTTAACTTTCTGAACATTCGAGACGTGTAGTCCATTTGTCATTCAATCTCCTTTGCATTAGCGTAGCCTCTTCTGTAGCCTGTCAACTATGTGTCTGTCTATCCCTGTTCTCTCCTCTCTGCACAGACCATACAAACGCTCCACACCGCGTGGCCGCGGCCACTCTAATCTGGTGGTCCCAGCGCGCACGACCCACGTGGAGTTCCAGGTCTCCGGTAGCCTCTGGAACTGCCGATCTGCAGCCAACAAGGCAGAGTTCATCTCAGCCTATGCCTCCCTCCAGTCCCTCGACTTCTTGGCACTGACGGAAACATGGATCACCACAGATAACACTGCTACTCCTACTGCTCTCTCTTCGTCCGCCCACGTGTTCTCGCACACCCGAGAGCTTCTGGTCAGCGGGGTGGTGGCACCGGGATCCTCATCTCTCCCAAGTGGTCATTCTCTCTTTCTCCCCTTACCCATCTGTCTATCGCCTCCTTTGAATTCCATGCTGTCACAGTTACCAGCCCTTTCAAGCTTAACATCCTTATCATTTATCGCCCTCCAGGTTCCCTCGGAGAGTTCATCAATGAGCTTGATGCCTTGATAAGCTCCTTTCCTGAGGACGGCTCACCTCTCACAGTTCTGGGCGACTTTAATCTCCCCACGTCTACCTTTGACTCATTCCTCTCTGCCTCCTTCTTTCCACTCCTCTCCTCTTTTGACCTCACCCTCTCACCTTCCCCTCTACTCACAAGGCAGGCAATACGCTCGACCTCATCTTTACTAGATGCTGTTCTTCCACTAACCTCACTGCAACTCCCCTCCAAGTCTCCGACCACTACCTTGTATCCTTTTCCCTCTTGCTCTCATCCAACACTTCCCACACTGCCCCTACTCGGATGGTATCGCGCCGTCCCAATCTTCGCTCTCTCTCCCCCGCTACTCTCTCCTCTTCCATCCTATCATCTCTTCCCTCTGCTGAAACCTTCTCCAACCTATCTCCCGATTCTGCCTCCTCAACCCTCCTCTCCTCCCTTTCTGCATCCCTTGATTCTCTATGTCCCCTATCCTCCAGGCCGGCTCGGTCCTCCCCTCCTGCTCCGTGGCTCGACGACTCATTGCGAGCTCACAGAACAGGGCTCCGGGCAGCCGAGCGGAAATGGAGGAAAACTCGCCTCCCTGCGGACCTGGCATCCTTTCACTCCCTCCTCTCTACATTTTCCTCTTCTGTCTCTGCTGCTAAAGCCACTTTCTACCACTCTAAAGTCCAAGCATCTGCCTCTAACTCTAGGAAGCTCTTTGCCACCTTCTCCTCCCTCCTGAATCCTCCTCCCCCTCCCCCTCCTCCCTCTCTGCAGATGACTTCGTCAACCATTTTGAAAAGAAGGTCGACGACATCCGATCCTCGTTTGCTAAGTCAAACGACACCGCTGGTTCTGCTCACACTGCCCTACCCTGTGCTCTGACCTCTTTCTCCCCTCTCTCTCCAGATGAAATCTCGCGTCTTGTGACGGCCGGCCGCCCAACAACCTGCCCGCTTGACCCTATTCCCTCCTCTCTTCTCCAGACCATTTCCGGAGACCTTCTCCCTTACCTCACCTCGCTCATCAACTCATCCCTGACCGCTGGCTACGTCCCTTCTGTCTTCAAGAGAGCGAGAGTTGCACCCCTTCTGAAAAAACCTACACTCGATCCCTCCGATGTCAACAACTACAGACCAGTATCCCTTCTTTCTTTTCTCTCCAAAACTCTTGAACGTGCCGTCCTTGGCCAGCTCTCCCGCTATCTCTCTCAGAATGACCTTCTTGATCCAAATCAGTCAGGTTTCAAGACTAGTCATTCAACTGAGACTGCTCTTCTCTGTATCACGGAGGCCCTCCGCACTGCTAAAGCTAACTCTCTCTCCTCTGCTCTCATCCTTCTAGACCTATCGGCTGCCTTCGATACTGTGAACCATCAGATCCTCCTCTCCACCCTCTCCGAGTTGGGCATCTCCGGCGCGGCCCACGCTTGGATTGCGTCCTACCTGACAGGTCGCTCCTACCAGGTGGCGTGGCGAGAATCTGTCTCCTCACCACGCGCTCTCACCACTGGCGTCCCCAGGGCTCTGTTCTAGGCCCTCTCCTATTCTCGCTATACACCAAGTCACTTGGCTCTGTCATAACCTCACATGGTCTCTCCTATCATTGCTATGCAGACGACACACAATTAATCTTCTCCTTTCCCCTTCTGATGACCAGGTGGCGAATCGCATCTCTGCATGTCTGGCAGACATATCAGTGTGGATGACGGATCACCACCTCAAGCTGAACCTCGGCAAGACGGAGCTGCTCTTCCTCCCGGGAAGGACTGCCCGTTCCATGATCTCGCCATCACGGTTGACAACTCCATTGTGTCCTCCTCCCAGAGCGCTAAGAACCTTGGCGTGATCCTGGACAACACCCTGTCGTTCTCAACTAACATCAAGGCGGTGGCCCGTTCTTGTAGGTTCATGCTCTACAACATCCGCAGAGTACGACCCTGCCTCACACAGGAAGCAGCGCAGGTCCTAATCCAGGCACTTGTCATCTCCCGTCTGGATTACTGCAACTCGCTGTTGGCTGGGCTCCCTGCCTGTGCCATTAAACCCCTACAACTCATCCAGAACGCCGCAGCCCGTCTGGTGTTCAACCTTCCCAAGTTCTCTCACGTCACCCCGCTCCTCCGCTCTCTCCACTGGCTTCCAGTTGAAGCTCGCATCCGCTACAAGACCATGGTGCTTGCCTACGGAGCTGTGAGGGGAACGGCACCTCAGTACCTCCAGGCTCTGATCAGGCCCTACACCCAAACAAGGGCACTGCGTTCATCCACCTCTGGCCTGCTCGCCTCCCTACCACTGAGGAAGTACAGTTCCCGCGCAGCCCAGTCAAAACTGTTCGCTGCTCTGGCCCCCCAATGGTGGAACAAACTCCCTCACGACGCCAGGACAGCGGAGTCAATCACCACCTTCCGGAGACACCTGAAACCCCACCTCTTTCAGGAATACCTAGGATAGGATAAAGTAATCCTTCTCACCCCCTTAAAAGATTTAGATGCACTATTGTAAAGTGGCTGTTCCACTGGATGTCTTAAGGTGAACGCACCAATTTGTAAGTCGCTCTGGATAAGAGCGTCTGCTAAATGACTTAAATGTTAAATGTATATGGAGTTGGTTCCCCCTTTGCTGCTATAACAGCCTCCACTCTTCTGGGAAGACTTTCCAATAGATGTTGAAACATTGCTGCAGGGACTTGCTTCCATTCAGCCACAAGAGCATTAGTGAGGTCGGGCACTGATTAGGCGTTCGATGGGGTTGTGGTCAGGGCTCTGTGCAGGCCAGTCAACTTCTTCCATACCGATCTCGACAAACCATTTCTGTATGGACCTTGCTTTGTGCATGGGGGCATTGTCATGCTGAAACAGGAAGAGACCTTCCCCAAACTGTTGCCATGAAGTTGGAAGCACAGTTGGAAGATTTCCATTCACTGGAATTAAGTGGCCTAGCCAGAACCATGAAAAACAATCCCAGACCATTACTCCTCCTCCACCAAACTTTACAGTTGGCACTATGCATTCGGGCTGGTAGCGTTCTCCTGGCATCCACCAAACCCAGATTTGTCTGTCGGACTGCCAGATGGTGAAGTGTGAATCATCAGTCCAGAGAATGCGTTTCCACTGCTCCAGAGTTCAATGGCGGCGAGTTTTACACCCCTCCAGCTGACGCTTGGCATTGCGCGTGGTGATCTTAAGCTTGTGTGCGGCTGCCCAGCCATGGACTTGCACTGATGTTGCTTCCAGAGGCAGTTTGAAACTCAGTAATGAGTGTTGCAACAAAGGACAGACCATTTTTACGTGCTCGGCGGTCCCGTACTGTGAGTTTGTGTGGCCTACCACTTTGAGCCTGAGCCGCTGTTGCTCCTAGACATTTCTACTACACAATAACAGCATTTACAGTTAACAGGGGCAGCCCAAGCAGTGCAGAAATTTGACGAACTGATTTGTTGGAAAGGTGGCATCTTATGTCAGTGCTCAAAGTCACTGAGCTCTTCAGTAAGGCTATTCTACTGCCATTGTTTTCTACAGAGATTGCATAGCTGTATTTCCTTGATCTTAAACACTTTCATCAATGGGTGTGGCTGAAATAGCCGAATCCACTAATTTGAAGGGTTGTCCACATACTTTTGTATATATAGTGTATCTTTATAGTAAATAGCAGTTTTTGTATGTTATAAAATCCCTTTTGATAGCTAAGTTCAAATAATATGAGGTGCATGCAGAAAGAATGTGACTTTACCAGGTAAATGATTGTGAGTTAAGTTTTACTTTGCACAAAAACTGTCATCAATATATTCATAATGGCCTACAAAGGTTATGCGTGTGGGACAGGACATTCCCTTATCATGTTAAAATTATTCATCCAATTATTTTAGAAAAATATGGGCAAGCTTTTAAAAAAACACTATAAAGCACAAGAAACTATCTGTGATATGGTGATTTGATTCCATCACACCTAAGACGCAATAGGTTTACATGATCAGTTGGACAGCCAATACGAAAAGCAATAATACTGAAATGCACCTTCCTATTATTTAGTCAACATAATTGACGATTGGCACAAAGCTCCGTTTTATTTCTGGATACCACTTCTTGAGTCTAAAGATTTATTTTGTGGTGCACCTGTTAGATAACAGCACCACACTCATCTCTCTGACTGATGTTTTGAGTTTGAGTTACATAGACATCCTTCATTCTTCGTTTACTGGAGTGCTCTCCTAAGTTAGATAACTCAAGAGGTTGCTGAGCAGCTGAGTTACGTTTGATTTGGTACAACATTATATTAAGAATGATATGGACAAAATGATTTGTAAGGAGTGTTGTTCATATGGAATCTTACACCCACTGCGCACAGACGTGAATTCAACATCTATTCCACATTGGTGTGGAACAACGTTGATTCAACCAGTGTGTGCCCAGTGGGAAGCTACCGAAACGCAACTTGAAATTCGAATTGGACAATGATGCTTTGGACTGGAAGTAACAAAAGTAGTCATAATTGAGAAAGGTAAAAAGTGTCTTGAATGTAAATAATCTAGGTTCAACTTCAAGCACAATACCAAACAAAACATTTCTAAATGGGGGCGGCAGGTAACCTAATGGTTAGAGTGTTGGGTCTGTAATAAAAAAGTTACAGGATCGAATCCCCGAGCTGACAAGGAAAAATTCTGTCTTTCTGCCCCTGAGCAAGGCAGTTAACCCACTGGTGCCGTGGATGTCAATTAAGCCAGCCCCCTACACCTCACTGATTCAAAGGGGGTCGGATTAAATGCGGAATACAGATTTCAGTTGAAGGCATTCAGTTGTACAACTGACTAGGTCTCCCCCTTTCCCTTAAAACCAAATAAATGTATTATTTTAGTATGTACAGATTTGTTTTTGTCTTCGTTACAATAAATTGAGTAGTTTCATCAGTATCTAAGTAAAGCAAGAAAACTAAGGTGCATGACAGACACATTTGAATATTTGGCATGAATCGTAGAATTTGAAATGTAATTTATGCCTACACATAATGCACTGCTCTACGAAATAGCATACCATTTATTATGCTGTGTCATGGAGTTAATGTCCCCTAAGATACTACTTTTCTCTATTTCCTCTGACACCAAAATCACTGCCCTTCAAAGCAAGAAAACAACTATGAGATCGTCATTCAGCTGGCTACAGTGACTGATATTTTCCTAGTGGTCCTGTTATCCCTTGGGTATACTTTGCTCTAAATAATCCTACATAATGTGTTGTTTTTTTGCTTTTTTTTAAGAAAAGAGAGATTTTTTGGGAGATGAATGAAACCTTTTCGTCCCAATCCTAGACTTTATGCTCATTGCCTTCTGGGAAGGTTCTGGTATCCCATGTATGACACCTTTGTACCTACTTACAATGTTTCAGTGGTATCCATGGTAAAGCATAATCAGCTTCTATGCTGCATCATCGGAATGAAATGTTCCGTCATGCCTTTTTATTTTTTTATTTTATTTTTTACCGGAAGGATTTTATTCCGTTTTAATGTTACCCAATCTGACCCCATTAAAACAGAGAAGGCACTAGCAATACACATGTATCAAAAGTGCACAAAGTCAACCAAGTATATTAGGTAACAGCTAAACATCTATTTTTATATTAAGTTGTTTTTAATATGACAGTATTTCCTTGAGATACAGTATAACAAGGTCATCCATATTTATCAATTTTGTACCAGAAAAAAATCAGAAAATCAGATGGTTTTTCATTTCAGCTTTTGATTAAACAGGTATTTCTCTTAAAGGGATGATTAGAAAACATTTGACCTCTGTAGAAGTCTTTCTATGGCCCAGGTGAAGAAATGTGTCCTGGGCCTTTTATTTTAATGGATAATGCAAAGCCAATTAAATTATTCAATTAAAACCTAATTGTAAAAGAAAACTGGATGGGGTGCATTTTTTTCAATGTACCTACCATTGTAAAACAATGAGAACATTAGTATAATACTGAACAAAAACATAAATGTAACACAATTTCAACAATTTCACTGAGTTACAGTTCATAAACTCAGCAAAAAAAGAAACGTCCTCTCGCTGTCAACTGCGTTTATTTTCAGCAAACTTAACGTGTAAGTATTTGTATGAACATAACAAGATTCAACAACTGAGACATAAACTGAACGAGTTCCACAGACATGTGACTAACACAAAATGAATAATGTGTCCCTGAATAAAGTGGGGGTCTAAATCAAAAGTAACAGTCAGTATCTGGTGTGGCCACCAGCTGCATTAAGTACTGCAGTGCATTTCTTCCTCGTGGACTGCACCAGATTTGCCTATTCTTGCTGTGAGATGTTACCCCACTCTTCCACCAAGGCACCTGCAAGTTCCTGGACATTTCTGGGAGGAATGACCCTAGCCCTCACCCTCTGATCCAACAGGTCCCAGACGTGCTCAATGGGATTGAGATCCGGGCTCTTCGCTGGCCATGGCAGAACACTGACATTCCTGGAAATCACGCACAGAACCAGCAGTATGGCTGGTGGCATTGTCATGCTGGAGGGTCATGTCAGGAAGAGCCTGCAGGAAGGGTACCACATGAGGTACGAGGATGTCTTCCCTGTAACGCACAGCGTTGAGATTGCCTGCAATGACAACAAGCTCAGTCCGATGATGTGACACACCGCCCCAGACCATGACGGACCCTCCACCTCCAAAGTGATCCCGCTCCAGAGTACAGGCCTCGGTGTAACGCTCATTCCTTCGACGATAAACGTGAAACCGACATCACCCCTGGTGAGACAAAACCGCAACTCGTCAGTGAAGAGCACTTTTTGCAGTCCTGTCTGGTCTAGCGACCGTGGGTTTGTGCCCATAGGGGACGTTGTTACCGGTGATGTCTGGTGAGGATCTGCCTTACAACAGGCCTACAAGCCCTCAATCCAGCCTCTCTCAGCCTATTGTGGACAGTATGGAGGGATTGTGCGTTCCTGGTGTAACTCGGGCAGTTGTTGTTGCCATCCTGTACCTGTCCCGCAGGTGTGATGTTCGGATGTACCGATCCTGTGCAGGTGTTCTTACATGTGGTCTGCCACTGAGAGGACGATCAGCTGTCCGTCCTGTCTCCCAGTAGCGCTGTCTTAGGCGTCTCACAGTACGGACATTGCAATTTTTTGCCCTGGCCACATCTGCAGTCCTCATGCCTCCTTGCAGCATGTCTACGGCACGTTCCCACAGATGAGCAGGGACCCTGGGCATCTTTCTTTTGGAGTTTTTCAGAGTCAGTAGAAAGGTCTCTTTAGTGTCCTATGTTTTCATAACTGTGACCTTAATTGCCTACTGTCTGCAAGCTGTTAGTGTCTTAACAACCGTTCCACAGGTGCATGTTCATGAATTGTGTGTAAGGTTCATTGAACAAGCATGGGAAACAGTGTTTAAACCCTTTACAATGAAGATATGTGAAGTCATTTGGATTTTTACGAATTATCTTTGAAAGACAGGGTCCTGAAAAAGGGATGTTTCTGGGCTGGCATGGTTACACATGGTCTGTGGTTGTGAGGCCGGTTGTATGCCCTGCCAAATTCTCTATAGCTTATAGTACAGAAATTAACATTCAATTCTCTGGCAACAGCTCTGGTGGACATTCCTCCAGTCCGTTTGTCAATTGCCCGCTTCCGAAAAACCTAAAACATCTGTGGCATTGTCTTGTGTGACAAAAGTGGCCTTTAATTGTCCCCAGCACAAGCTGCACCTGTGTTATGGTAATGCTGTTTAATCAGCTTCTTGATATGCCGCACCTGTCAGGTGTATGGATACTTGGCAAACCAATTAATGCAAAACATTTGAGAGAAATAAGCTTTTTGTGCGTATGGAATATTTCTGGGATGACTTATTTCAGCTCATGAAACAAGGGACCAACACATTACATGTTTTGCTTGTATTTTTGGTCAATATACATTACTGTAGTAGCCCACAACACAACAGTGGCCATGCATGAACATAACCTTCCACTATTGCTCCCACATAGAAAATATCTGTGTTGTGAAACGACCCTAAACGCTGGCAGTAGTCTACTTATAAGGTCTGACTAATCAATCCACCAACCGTCAGCGAGATGGATCATGAAGACAAATGTGATCAAACTGAGGTCACAGATCAACATCTTCGTTGCTGCGTTGACCAAATGCCTGGAGGTACCAGGGGAATTTTGGGCCCCCAGGGACCCCAGGAACCAGAACTGGAGGCCAGCCAGAGACAGATGTAAAGAGAGAGATCAATGGAGGATTAATGTTACAGCATGTAAAGGGTGCACTCGCACGACGTGGGAGAATGTAAGCTCTTCTGTCACTAAGACTAGTGAGACCAGGGTTACTTTAATCTCAGATATGTCAGAAACATGCCACCATGCAACACACTGACCTAAAAAACCTGTTCATAGATAATGTGTCCAAGCATTTGGAAGGGTTACAAATATACTTTGGTTAAATGATACAGTGTATTTCCTGAGCGCTCTGGAGCAGGTTTTCATCTCTGTACTTTGCTCCGTTCATCTTTGCCTCGATCCTGACTAGTCTCCCAGTCCCTGCTGCTAAAAAACATCCCCACAGCATGATGCTGCCACCATGCTTCGGAACGGTGCCTGGTTTCCTCCAGACGTGACGCTTCATCAGACCAGACAATCTTGTTTCTCATGGTCTGAGAGTCTTTATGTGCCTTTAACCAAACTCCAAGTGGGCTGTCATGTTCCTTTTACTGAGGAGTGGCTTCTGTCTGGCCATTCTACCATAAAGGCCTTATTGGTGGAGTGCTGCAGAGATGGTTGTCCTTCTGGAAGGTTCTCCCATCTCCACAGAGGAATTCTAGATCTCTGTCAGAGGCCCTTCTCCCCTTTCTGTTTGAGAAAGGCCAGCTCTAGGAAGAGTCTTGGTGGTTCCAAACTTCTTTCATTTAAGAATAACGGAGGCCACTGTGTTCAATGCTACGGACATTGTTTCTGTATCCTTCCCCAGATCTGTGACTCGACACAATCCTGTCTCAGAGCTCTACAGACAATTGGCGCCGGAGGAAATGGCTGCCGTCTTACAGCCTCCAAACCAATTGTGCTATTATGTGTGGGTTTTTTTTCGTGTTATTTGTAACTTATTTTGTGCATAATATTTCTGCCACCGTCTCTTATGACCAAAAAGATATTCTGAATCACCCTAGTCAAAGACTGTTCTCTCTGCTACCGCAGGGAAAGCGGTACCGGAGCGCCAACTCTAGGTCCAAAAGGCTTCTTAACAGCTTCTACCCCCTGAACAGCTAAAATGGTTACCCAGACCTACCCTCTGTTTATTTAACTCTTTAGACATACTACCTCAATTACCTTCACTAAATTGTGCCCCGCACATTGACTCTGAACCAGTAGCCCCTGTTTTTACCCTCAGTGGGTTAACTGCCTGTTCAGGGGCAGAACAACAGATTTGTACCTTGTCAGCTCAGGGGTTTGAACTTGTAACCTTCTGGTTACTAGTCCAATGCTCTAACCACTAGGCTACCCTATCGCCCCAGATATCACTCAGCGATAGACTTTTAGCTTTGAGGTCTTTAGTTATTGAATCAGCATACCTCTGCTTTGAAAGTAATACAGTAAAAAAAAAATTCAACTGCAAATCCTCCACCTTGTGAGGAGTATTTGATGCCACAAGGCAAACTGGATGATTATAATTATGTAAATAGTTTCTCGAGTCAAATTTGTATCACATCTAACCTTGATACAGGAAACATTACTAAGTGGTAAACACACAGCAGCCCTGAATCCAGTGGCTTTGCACCAAGGTAGCAAAACATGAGTCATTTCTTCCAACATGAGAAGCATTGGCCAACTTCATCACAATGAAATCCAGTATCAATGGCTTCCTGAGTAACCTTAGTTAGCTCTATTAGAGCCTAGAATAGTGCCCTGTGTGGTGAAGTCATGAGAAAGACCGGAAGTTTTTTGGTCTGTCTGGTGAGTGGACTGGCCTCTGTCATCACCTGCTCTAATTGCCCTTTTACTGGGAGAGAGCAGAGATGGGTTTCTCATCTCTCTATCCCTCCTTCCACCCTCCGGTCTCTCCATCCATGCCAGCAAGAGTACTGTCTCTTTATAACCATCCTCTGCAGGGTCTGAAACAACCGGATGCATCCGTTTTTCAGGGGAAATGGAACGCGAGCCTGGGGCACTTTTGGATGTTAAAACCTCTCTAGGGGGTGTGGGACGGTAGCGTCCCACCTGGCCAACATCCAGTGAAATTGCAGAGCACCAAATTCAAAAACAGAAATACTCATTATAAAAATTCAGAAAACATACAAGTGTTAAACATCGGTTTAAAGATGAACTTCTTGTGAATCCATCCACGGTGTCAGATTTTAAAAATGCTTTACGGCGAAGCATACCATGCGATTATCTGAGAACAGCGCCCAGCAGACAATTACAAACAGTTACCAGCCAAGTAGAGGAGTTACAAAAGTCAGAAATAGCAATAAAATTAATCACTTACCTTTGATGATCTTCATATGGTTGCACTCACAACACTCCCATTTACTCAATAAATGTTTGTTTTGTTCGATAAAGTCCCTCTTTATATCCAAAAACCTCAGTTTTGTTCGTGCGTTTTGTTCAGTAATCCACAGGCTCGAAGGCAGTCACAACAGGCAGACGAAAAATCCTAAAAGTATCAGTAAAGTTCATAGAAACATGTCAAACGATGTTTATAATCAATCCTCAGGTTGTTTTTAGTCATAATATTCAATAATATTTCAACTGGACAAAAGCTTTGTCAATATAAAAGGAAAACAAGAAAGACGCGCAAAAAACCTCTGGGACACTGCAGTGTCCACTCATTCAGTGGTCTTACTCCCTAATTTTTCAGAATACAAGCCTGAAATAATTTCTAATGACTGTTGATATCTAGTGGAAGCCATAGGAAGTGCAAGTTGAGTCCTAAGTCAATGGATACTGTAATGGCATTCAATAGAAAACTACAAACAGAAAAAATTCCACTTACTGGATGGATTTTTCTCAGGTTTTCGCCTGACATATCAGTTCTGTTATACTCACAGACATTATTTTAACAGTTTTGGAAACTTTAGAGTGTTTTCTATCCAAATCTACCAATGCATATCCTAGCTTCTGGGCCTGAGTAGCAGGCAGTCTATTTTGGGCACGCTTTTCATCCGGAGGTGAAAATAGTGCCCCACCCCTAGTGAAGTCACAAGGTGACACTATATTTTAACTCCTCCTCCACATTTACTGGATTAGTTCAACAGTGCAGAAGAGAACCTCCACTGGCCATTTTCTTATTTCGTCAAGACCAGAAAGGAAGAAACGCCGCTCTGGCGTTGCTTTTACAGCTGATAACTTAGGTTACTCTATCACTGACATCACTGTGTCCCCAGTGGACACAGGCCCTGCTCCGGCCCAGACAGAGTCTCCTGTGTCAGGCAGAATGGGAGCCATTGTGGCCCTGGGGAACAGAACGTCCACACAAAGACAGGCTGGGTTGGAGGCGTGGGGTGTTAGGGGGAGACAGCATCTCGCCCAACCTGACATTGTCTATGGCTATGCCACTTTATGTCAGGCACAACAATAACCGAAGAGTCCTGCATTTAACCAGGGAATTCTGCATTTAATGCAATGCACTACACTACCTCTCAACTCCACTGGTTTGTATGGTAACTACGGGCTCTTAGGGATGGGCCACTACCAGAACTAATATGGCGTCTGAGATGGGCACACAGAGGACAGAGGACATTGCTGCTGACAAAGACAAGTGAAACTGGAGACACACAGTGACAGGTCCCCACTACTACAGACAAGGACCTTACTGAGAACCCCGAAAATGAATGTCCCTATTACATAAGAAGTCCATTCTTTCTCATGTCATTCATTCACTCTTTGGTAATCTACTGTGGTAAATTAAATAGTTACATTATGTAAGATATCAGAAAATAACATGTATGGTTTTACATATACCTAAGTAAAAGTAGAAATCATTTCAAATTCCATATTACTAAACAAACCAGATGGCACCATTTTAAAATATATTTTTTATTATTTAGGGATAACCAGGGGAATACTCCAACATTCAGACATCATTTACAAACAAAGCATTTGGGTTTAGTGAGTCCGCCAGATCAGAGGCAATAGGGGTGACCAGGGATGTTCTCTTGATAAGTGGGTGAATTGGACCATTTTTCTGTCGTTAGTCATTCAAAATGTAACGAGTACTTTGAGTGTCAGGGAAAATCTATGGGAGTAAAAAGTACATTGTTTTCTTCATGAATGTAGTGAAGTCAAATTAAAAGTTGTCAAAAATATAAATAATAAAGTACAGCACAGATACCCCAAAAAACGATTTAAGTAGTTCTTTAAAGTATTTTTACTTAAGTTCTTTACACCACAGGCATTATGTGGGTTGAATGCTGTAACAACACAGAATAAAAAATATATTCAAGTCCCATGATGGTAGTGACTCTGCTTATTAACCATCATTTATTCACATTACTTTACGTTCATAAAATATTTCAGTTGTTGGGTATATTACATTTGTTTTATTTGATGACTTTATTATTTCATTCCAAGTCATCATCTCATCTCTATAGAGCTGCAGCCTATGCTTTCTGACAAAAATCACTATTTTGAAGTAAATAAGGTATACTTTTATGATTGATGAATTCCAACTATCAATCACTTGGATCATGTATTTTCAGGTAGAGATACCTTGTGAGGCTGGTGGGATACCAGTGGAGGCTGGTGGGAGGAGCTATAGGAGGATGGGCTCATTGTAATGGCTGGAGTGGAATCAATGGAATGGAGTCAAACGTGGTTTCCATATGTTTGATGTGTTTGATACCGTTCCATTTATTCCATTCCAGCCATGACAATGAGCCCATCCTCCTATAGCTCCTCCCATTAGCCTCCACTGTTCACGAAGCAACAGCTGCTCTCTACATCCCCCTTCATAATACTCCATTCTTCGGACTCTTCTGGAGCAGGTGTAAAAGAAACACAGACTGGACAAGTAGATGCTGAATGGATTATGGTCATTGTAGTTAATGACCAAGTTTTAAGCATTACACTATGTACAATATTGGTCCTGTTGGAAACTACAACTCCATACTACACCGCACAGTTCAGGCTGTATCTGATTTATCTCTTGAGAAACAGTGCAAAGCTCATATTAAACAGAACAACATGGAATTCAAATAATTGAATCGGTCTGTCTATTAGTTGTTTAAAAAACAAAAAAGAACCAACATTTCGGTTAATGGCTCAGAACTAGTAGGCCTATTGTAGTATTTTAAGTGTGATATGTTACCATTAAATTAGTCATTGTTTATCCATATCATCTTTTTTTTGATAATCTTCACCTAACCTACTCTATTCTCTGTGAGGATTTGTCATAGACACAGACAGATGACACATCTCTGTATCTTTCCTATTATGGCGTCTGTGAGAGCACGTGCAGCCCCATTGAGCCCATCTCCATTTTGAAGTAGTCCATATTCTTCCTCTACTACTGCTATGAGTTGGTAAACAAACTGAAAGGGTGCCTACTGCCACCTGGAGTGTGTTGTTTGAGCATGTATAAAGCCAAGGTTGGCGATTTACTGCCACCTGCAGTTATGGTTGGAATGTTTGTTCACAAGTACAATTCATTGGCTGACCCCTCCTGGTGAACTGGATGGAATTATGTGATCCTTTCTTTAACCCATAGGAAGTCCCACCCAGTTGACTACTTCAACATGTGAAATTCCTCAATGGCGCTGCCCATGCTAAAATGGGCTTTCTGGCACTAGAATTGTCTAAGTCTATGTGATTTGTTACTCTAAGCTCTCAGCCAAACCAAAACATGTAATTGTTCTGTGGTAAGGAGCTCATCCAACATACAGTACCATTCAAAAGTTTGGACACACCTACTCATTCAAGGGTTTTTCTTTATTTTTACTATTTTCTACATTGTAGAAAAATAGTGAAGACATCAAAACTATGAAATAACACATATGGAATCATGTAGTAACCAAAAAGTGTTAAACAAATCAAAATATATTTTAGATTCTTCAAAGTAGCCACCCTTTGCCTTGATGACAGCTTTCCACACTCCAAAAACAACAACACAAAGTTACACATGGGATAAACAAACGCACAGTCAATAACTCAATAGAAAATATGTATAGTGTGTGCAAATGAAGTAAGGAGGTAAAGCAATAAATAGGCCATAGTAGCGAAGTAATTACAATTTAGCAAATAACACTGGAGTGACAGATGTGCAGATAAGGATGTGCAACTAGAAATACTGGTGTGCAAAAGAGCATGATTCCATATGTGTTATTTCATAGTTTTTAAGTCTTCACTATTATTCTACATTGTAGAAAATAGTAAAACATGAAGAAAAACCCTTGAATGACTCGGTGTGTCCAAAATTTTGACTGGTACTGTAAGTGGGAATGTGGTGACCTCTAGTGGCAAAAAGCGGTGATGACAGGTTTGAACGAAAAGAAACCAATGGGCTTGCTGTTTACTCAGAGCTGTTTCTCTTGACCAATCAATGCTAACGATGTTGTTAAAGTATAATTTTTTTTTGAAAAAGATGGCGTTCATTGTCTTGTAAATCTGACTGAGTACCACGTTTGGCTAACGTTACATTTATACATTCTCGACATTTCATGTGAGTATAAATTGAACTGGTAGTTTATCTATCTAACGTTACGTATACCATAGTATTCATATTGAATACGCCAGGGCTCTCGTTCAACTTCACCCTACCTGCACAGACAGACAGCTAGCTGTAGCTAGCTAGCCACTTTGCGGAGGAAGACCGATTGCTAGCTTGTCATGTTTTTGGTAGATAATAATATTTCTCAAATGCACATTGTAATACGTGAACAACTGTCTTGCGAACATAGTCTACACGGGGGAAAACAATAAACGAGCTAGAAAGTCTCATCCGGTACGTTAAAAGTGTGTATGTAGTAGGTATGCCTGGTTCATGGGCATAGCGACGCGTTACGTGCGCCCGAGCATTCTCCTTTGCAGATTTCTTCAATACTTTTGTTACTTCTCACCAAAGCAACGATGTTGGTTGATCGCGGACAAATTCTGTGTGGGCAGTGTTCATTCGTATTTTGGAGAAATTACACAACTCTTTAACACTTTGTTTACAACCAGACTGTTTCTGGTTCATGCATGCGTGTCGGATCTGCACTACAAGGGTAATTGCGGTCCGACGCATAGCGCATGAACCAGAGGTACATGCATAGCATCTAAGTCGTGAGCCAGCAGTGTCGACTAGGCACAACTTTGTTGCTAGTTTCACCAAGAAAAACGTACATCATGGAGCTTATACATCGTATGACATTGACTTGTGCAAAAAACGAACTCTTGAATTCCATGTAAGGCATGTGGTTGATAGATAATGTGTGTGGCACTTGTCAGTATGAAGGTGGTCAATTTGAAACAAGCCATCCTCCAGGCTTGGAAGGAGCGCTGGAGCGACTATCAATGGGCCATCAACATCAAAAAGAACTTCCCAAAGGGAGCCACATGGGACTACCTCAACTTGGCAGGTCAGTTGATTTATGTTGATCAACAATATCAATGTTTGGGAAATGGAAAGTCAACAATGAAATGTGTATGATTTCATTATTGTTATATTTCCCTATGTTCCAGAGGCTCTCATGGAGCAGGCAATGATTGGCCCTTCTCCCAACCCGCTCATCTTGTCCTACCTCAAGTATGCCATCAGTTCCCAGGTAAGGTTTACATTTTGAAACCCATTTTTTACCATATACATAACCTCAAAGTATACACATATTCCAGGCCATATGTGAAAATTCAAACTTTTTGATAAAATCATGAATCTTGGTTCACCTGTACAGTTTGAGGCCCTGAACATTTTCAGATATGGATCACAAAAACCATCACAAAAACGACTCATGGCAGCCATTTTCCATTCCACCATAACCAAATAATGTATTTTGCGTCATATCTCCTGAACCAAACATGAAAACCTAGAACGTGTAATGTCTAACCCTATGTTTTGATGGTCAAGGATTACAATGGTACCATGTACAACAACATTAACAGTTCAGATAATAATAATAATGGTTGAGTACTGGAATACCTTGAAAATCAGACGTTTTCTCAAGTTGGTACTTAAAAAGTACTTGACTTGAAATGAGAGGATAACTGAAAATGAGGAAATATGTTAATATGAAAAATATTAGAAAAATGCCTTGGTGTAGCGAATTAATTTCCATGCAGACTACCGAGTTTTATTTTGTCATGTGCTTCACGTTCTGGTTGCCAGGCTCGCTCGCTCATTCCACCCACACTGCCACTCAGACAGGCAGTTCTAGCCGCCAAACGTCACATTGATAGCTAAAATGCCAGGCAAGTATAGATTAATTCTTGCCTGGTGGGATATTGATGTTTATGAATGGGTTTTGCCAGACCCAACCAGGGATGTAGTGGAGGGTAAATGCCGTTTACGCACCTTTGTTGTCTTGTTCATAAGCGTTTACGCACTTATTGCATTTCCATTTTTGCTCAAGGCTTCTTGATCTGAGTTCTAATCGCGCCTAACTCTGAACGAGTGACGGATTCATGTATGCTTGTTATATTCGCCGGCTCCCCCGGTTTTGCCTTGTTACCAGCGCATTCATTCACCACTTTGTCAAACGGGAAACTCTGCCGTGTCAACAGAGATCCCCCAAACAAAAACCCTCTGACTCACGGAGAATGAGTAAATAGTCGGTGATATTTCAATCAGATGTCTAGCCAGCTAGATAGATCAAGGGCTCTGTAGAAAAAAAACTCAGAAAGGCTCGAACCTAGAAAGAAACCTAGAGGTGAACCAGACTGAGGTGTTGCCTGTCCTCATCTGGCTGTGGAGGTTATAAGAGTACATGGCCATTTTAAGGCCAGATTGTTCTTCAAGATGTTCATAGATGATAATCGCAGTGGTTGTAGAGGGCAACCGGTCAGTACCTCAGAAGTAAATGGCTTTTCATAGCCGAGCAGAGAGTCGGAGAGACTCCAGGTAGCACATCCGGTGAACAGGTCAGGGTTCCCTTGCCGCAGGCAGAACAGTTGAAACTGGAGCAGCAGCACGACCAGGTGGACTGGGGACAGCAAGGAGTCATCAGGCCAGGTAGTCCTGAGCCATGATCCTAGGGCTCATGTCCTCCGGGAGGGAGAGAGACAAAATTAGAGGGAGCATACTTAAATTCACACAGGACACCAGATAAGGAGAATTACAACAGATATAACAGACTGACCCTAGCCCCCTGGCACATAGACTATTGCAGCATAGATACTGGAGACATGCAGTGGGTCAAGGGACACTGTGGCCCCGTCCGACGATACCCCCGGACAGGGTCAACCAGGCAGGATACAACCACACCCACTTTGCCAATGCACAGCCCCCACACCACTAGAGGGATATCAACGGGCCACGAACCGACTACCCTGAGACAAGGCTGAGTATAGCCCACAAAGATCTCCTCCACCACACAAGCCCGAGGGGGCGCAATACCGGACAGGAAGATCACGTCTGTGACGCAACTCACTCAAGTGATGCACCCCTCCTAGGGACGACATGGAAGAGCACTAGTAAGCCAGTGACTCAGCCCCTGTAATAGGATCAGAGTCAGAGAATCCCAGTGGAGAGAGGAGCCGGCCAGGCAGAAACATCAAGGGCAGTTCGTCACTCCAGTGTCTTGCCATTCACCTTCGCAAACCTGGGCCACACTACACTCAATCATAGGACCTACTGAAGAGATGAGTCTTCAGTAAGGACTCTTAAGGTCGAGACCGAGTCTGCGTCTTTCACATGGATAGGCAGATCATTCCATAGAAATTGAGCTCTATAGGAGAAAGCCCTGCCTCCAGCTGTTTGCTCAGAAATTCTAGGGACAATAAGGAGGCCTGCGCCTTGTGACTGAAGCATTTTGTATACATGATTTGTCTTCAGGAACGCAGTTAGTTGCTGCGCAACAGCTTTTTCAAAAAATATTGAGAGGAATGGGAGATTCGATATAGGCCAATTAGTTAAAAAAAAAAAAAAATCCGGGTCAAGGTTGGGCTTTTTCAAGAGAGGCTTTAATACTGGATAGGGAGCCATTTGTATTGTTGAACAGGAGGGCCAAGCACCGGAAGTAGCTCTTTCGTTCAACTGAGCTTTGGAGAAATACGCAGATTCAAAGTGGAGTCTAATTATTTTTTTAATGATCATGATCTTGTCATCGAAGTTTGAATTTATCACTGCTGAAGTGAAAGCTAACATCTGTTGAATGCTGCTTTTTAGTTTGCTTTGCGACAGGATTAAAAATGCATTTTGGATTGTTCTTATTCTTCTCAATTAGATTGTAAAAATAGGATGATCGAGCAGCAGTGAGGGCTCTTCGATACTGCACGGTACTGTCTTTCCAAGCTAGTTGCAACGGAAATGATAGAGCGCCATTGCCAATTTCTTTGGAAGCTTTCTTCAAGGCTCGGGTATTTTCTGTTTACCTCGGTGAGGAACGCTGGTGAGGAACGCTGTATACGGCCCAGGAGTCCAGTAAAGAGTAGCTATAAAAAGTGATTGACTGGGCTACATATATTTCATGACTAGAAGCTCAAAAGACAGTATTTTTTTCTGTAAATTGCAATTTGCTCTCATAAGTGTTAGCAACACCTCTGCCTTTGCAGGGTGCACAGGGCTATGGTCACTAGTGTAACCAGGAGGTGAGGCCTCATTTAACACAGTAAATTCATCAGGCTTAAGCCATGTTTCAGTCAGGCCGATCACTTCAAGATTATGATGTTTTGGTACCCTTTCCCAGATCTGTGCCTCGACACAATCCTTTCTCCGAGCTCTGCGGACAATTTCTTCGACCTCATGGCTTGCTTTTTCCAATCAAGTTGTAGAAACATCTCAAGGATGATCATTGGAAACAGGATGCATCTGAGCTCAATTTCAAGTCCCATAGCAAATGGCCTGAATACTTATGTTAAGGTATCAGTTTTTATTTTTAATACATTAGTAAATGTTTCTAAACCACTGTCATTATGGGGTATAGTGTGTAGATTGATGAGGGAGGGGAAAAACGATTTCATCAATTTTAGAATAAGGCTGTAATGTAACAATGTGAAAAAAGTTGATCTGAATACTTTCCGAATGCCCTGTACAGTAGTGTGTTCTGTGGGTGTCACTGAGTAGGCTGACACACCATTTCATGGGGCCACAATCTAAAGGTTAGGCCAGGGTTTTGCAAACCCGGTCCTGGGGCCCCAACCCCTGGGTGCGCATTTTTTGACCTAGCACTACACAGCTGAATCAAATAATCAATGGTTGATGATGAGTTGGTTATTTGAATCAGCTGTGTGTAGTACTAGGGCAAAAAACAAAACGTACACCTAGGGTGGGCCCCAGGACCGAGTACACCTAGGGTGGGCCCCAGGACCGAGTACACCTAGGGTGGGCCCCAGGACCGAGTACACCTAGGGTGGGCCCCAGGACCGAGTTTGGGAAACCCTGGGTTAGACTGTACAGTGCAATATGATTGCCCAATGAACACAATAGACTGACTTTGACTGTGGAAAATCACCTTCAATGTCCTGCAATAAGAGCTAAGACGCTAATACTTGTTTATACTCTTGAGAATTGTTTTCTGTTGGTGTCACTGAGTACGCTGATACCCCATTTCATGAGTGCACAATCTGTAGCTAAGGCTTTATAGTGCATAGAAGTATGCCCCCAATGCAATTATGCAGTCTAATACTTCCACAGTTGGATTTCAACAGTTTTTTGTCAAACTAATGAATCATTGTATTTCATTTGAAATGATGTAACAACATTCCAATCTAGTCCAAATTGGCATGATTTCCCTGTGTGTATTTGCTTTGCTTTTTCAATGAGGGAGTTTATTTTTTTTTTAAGGCAAACTGCAAATTCTACTTTTGTGACTAATTGTTATTGTGGCTAGATTTCAGCAGGAGGAAGGACACAACTTTAGCAAACGTATAGATAGATATGTATTATGTAGAACAAACATGCCTCTGATTCTAAGGAATCATGTCAGTTCTGTTAATGGCGTTTCTATCTGCACTGTACCAAAACGTTTTTGTACTAAATATGCCCACTGAGCTGTAGAAGTTCTCCGCTCTGCCCATCGCTCGTCTGTCTGGAAAGCTTCCTCAACTGAAAACGTGTGGTGGGCAGGGTCGGCCCAGGCTGAACCCACCCACAGCCCATATCGCCCGTTCCGTGGCGAGGGGTTTCTCTAGCGGTTAGAGCGTTTGGCCAGTAACTGAAAGGTCGCTAGTTCAAATCCCAGAGTTGACAAGGTGCAAAATCGGTTGATGTGCCCTTGAGCAATTAACCTTAATTGCCTCAGAGTCACTGTTGATAATTGCAGACCCTGGCCGTTACCCCATTCTCCAAGGGTGTCTCATGGAGAGTGAGATATGCAAAAAACACATTGTGAAATAGGACAAACACCTACCCAAATGAATATTATCAAATCTGTGTCCAGATATTTTCAAAGGCCTTCCTGTGTTCCATGAATTTACACAGTATACACTTTCACAACCAGCAGAAAGACGACAGCTGAAATAATATTATTTTGCATACGTTGTCAGAAAGTGATTTTATTGGAGTTCTTCCCGTTGTTTCCCATGGCACTTGACCATTTTATATGATAATCAGAACTGTTTCTGGTGTACATGGCACCGTTGTAATCATTGACCAGCAAAACATAGTTGCAAACCTCACCCTTTCTGTGTTATCATGTTTGGTTCAGGAGATATGACACAAAATAAATGTTTTTGTTATGACGGAGTGGAAAATGGTCAGGGGGAGGCATTTCTGCGATGGCTCCATATCTGAAAATGTTCAGGGCCCCAAACAGTACAAGTGTACTAAGTTTCATGCTTTTATGAAAAAGTGAACATATCACGTTTCATATCGCTTGGACTAATATAAGATCTGTCTTTGGTTGTTGTGATATTGAAGGGTTAATCTGCATATTCTTCCCATGGTAGGCAAGACAGTGTAGGAGATTTGCTGGTGAAAAGTGACAAAAGGTGTTTGATTTATGCACAATTATTATTAATGGAAGCCAATTGTATTTCCTCAGATGGTCTCTTATTCAAGTGTTCTCTTAGCCATCAGTAAGGTGAGTTGGGTTCCTCTTTCTGTCACTCTGGCCAATAACAACGGTCTTGACTGCTACCAGACATGCTTTCATCGGATGACAACTTGTCTGACATGCTCCTTTTTGTTTCCGCAGTTTGATGACTTCTCCAGAGAGCTCTGCGTCAAGTCCCTGTTGGAGATCATGGACATGTTCTGCCACCGTCTCAGGTGCTACACACTTGCTTTATCCCGTCCCACTCCCATCCTATTATATTCTTCCTTCCTTTCAATTTGACAATGCTGTTAGCCCTAGAAAATGTTTAAATATGGTTGAAGCACTAATAGTTACGAGTCTGCTGGTTGAATGATTATCTCCGAGCGTCAGAGAGCGTGTGCATTTCTGACATCCAAGTCATCTTTCACATTGAAAAATAATACCCCAGAATAATCCCAAACATCAATTCTAACCCCGCCCACCCTCCATCCCAGCTGCCACGGGAAGGCGGAGGAGTGCATCGGGCTGTGCCGGGCCCTTCTGGGTGTGGTAGTGTGGCTCCTGACGGGCTGCGCCTGCTACTGCGAGAGGCTCAGGGAGCTGGGGCCGTCGGCCAGCACAGAAGCCAACCTGAGGGCCTGCCTGGAGAGGCTAAGGGAGTTGGTGAACAGCCAGAAGAACAGGGCCCTAGTCCACATCGCTCGCCTGGAGGACCAAGGTCAGTCAGGGGATACAAAATCTTCTAAGAGGTTGTCCTATAACTAAACTCAGCAAAAAAAGTGTCCCTTTTTCAGGACCCTTTCAAAGATAATTCATAAAAATCCAAATAACTTCACAGATCTTCATTGTAAAGGGTTTAAACACTGTTTCCCATGCTTGTTCAATGAACCATGAACAATTTAATGAACATGCACCTGTGGAACGGTTGTTAAGACACTAACAGCTTACAGACGGTAGGTAATTAAGGTCACAGTTATGAAAAGTTAGGACACTAAAGAGGCCTTTCTATTGACTGAAAAATACCAAAAGAAAGATACCCAGGGTCCCTGCTCATCTGCATGAAGGTGCCTTAGGCATGCTGCAAGGAGGCATGAGGACTGCAGATGTGGCCAGGGCAATAAATTGCAATGTCTGTACTGTGAGATGCCTAAGACAGCGCTACAGGGAGACAGGACGGACAGTTGATCGTCCTCGCAGTGGCAGACCACGTGTAACAATACCTGCACATGATCGGTACAGCCGAACATCACACCTGCGGGATAGGTACAGGATGGCAACAACAACTGCCCGAGTTACACCAGGAACGCACAATCTCTCCATCAGTGCTCAGACTGTCCGCAGTAGGCTGAGAGGCTGGACTGAGGGCTTTTAGGCCTGTTGTAAGGCAGGTCCTCACCAGACATCACCGGCAACACCGTCCCCTATGGACACAAACCCACCGTTGTTGGACCAGACAGGACTGGCAAAAAGTGCTCTTCACTGACGAGTTGCGGTTTTGTCTCACCAGGATTGTTGGTCGGATTCGCATTTATTGTCAAAGGAATGCGCGTTACATTAAGGCCTGTACTCTGGAGCGGGATTGATTTGGAGGTGGACGGTCCGTCATGGTCTGGGGCGGTGTGTCACAGCATCATCGGACTGAGCTTGTCATTGCCTGCAATCTCAATGCTGTGCGTTACAGGGAAGACCTCCTCCCTCATGTGGTACCCTTCCTGCAGGCTCATCCTGACATGATCCTCCAGCATGACGATGCCACTAGCCATAATGCTCGTTCTGTGCGTGATTTCCTGCAAGACAGGAATGTCAGTGTTCTGGTGCAGTCTGAGGAGGAGATGCACTGCAGTACTTAATGCAGCTGGTGGCCACACCAGATACTGACTGTTACTTTTGATTTTGACCCCCCCTTTGTTCAGGGAAACATTATTCAATTTCTGTTAGTCACATGTCTGTGTAACTTGTTCAGTTTGTCTGTTGTTGAATCTTGTTACCTATATTTACACATGTTAAGTCTGAAAATAAATGCAGTTGACAGTGAGAGGACATTTCTTTTTTTGCTGAGTTTACATGTAGTTAGCTGCATATTATTTTGATTAAACTGAAATAACAATGTATTCATATTGGTGTAGCATTTGATTTGAATGAATTTCATTGGTATGTTTGACTCCACATCATATGATATGTTTCCAAAGCTTCCTGGACCAATGTGGAGCAAGCTTTGATCAAAGTGACAGAGGGGCTCAACAGTCTGACCAATCAGACACTGAGAGGCAAGCTGGAGGAGTGCATTTCATTGGTGAAGAGGTGAGAATGTAGCACTTATGGGGTACAAGCCAATGGCCTTTGTAAACAATAATTGAAGCCATGATGGATGTTTTTATAATCATCTGACCAATCTTCCCCCTCAGTATTCCTACGATTCTGTCTGAACAGTCAGACCCCCCGCACCACTCGTTGTTCCCGTCGGTCCACGCCTTCATCATGCTGGAAGGAACCATGAACCTGACAGGGGAGACTCAGCCACTGGTGGAGCAGCTCATGATGATCAAGAGGATGCAGGTGAGCCTTAATTGGTCTAGAGTTAACGTATGCAAAGCATATGCAACTTTCACTTTGAGTTTCGCTTTTAGTTGAGGGAAGTTGTAAATCCGTTTACTTCCTGAATTGACTGAATTGTAATGGAATATTGACCCCCCAAGCCCGGTGCATTCCCCTGTGCAGCGTATCCCTGCGCCGCTCTTTGTGTTGGAGATCTGGAAGGCGTGTTTCACTGGCCTCATCGAGTCACCAGAGGGCACCGAGGAGCTCAAGTGGACCGCCTTCACCTTCCTTAAGGTACTTCTCTTAATGAATGCCAGATAGTTACAGTGTATAAATGTTTCATGGTCCTTGGAGCAAGCATTTGAATGTTTTCTTTTCATTGGAGCCCATGAGATGTCACCATCTTACTGACCATCCTCTCATCTCTAGATCCCCCAGGTTCTCCTCAGGCTAAAGAAGTATCCCCAGGGTGAGAAGGTACAGGTATAGTACTGACTTATTCTCTTTACATCCAAAACAATCAATGGTTATAAGATCTGTTTCAAGTGTATTTACTTGTAATATACATTGGAAATATGAAAGGGTTAATCGAGGGGCTATGCATTCTGTGGAAAATAATAGACGACAACTAACCATGCACGGAGTTGCATTATTTCCCTGAGAACGCAGAGAGCCCCGAGTTGGTTATCCCTTTTATACCAAGGCTGTAATTGAACACATTTGCTGGTAGAAATGCTTTCCAAAGCTCACTGAAGTAGCTAGCAAGTTTATGGGATAGGTGCAGTAGTTGCCTTGGTAACCAAACAGACTTGCTAGCTTGGTTAACCAAGCTGTCCGTCCTAGCTTGCTATTATGAAAATCGAATTAAGCAATGCCAGTAATATTTTAAATTAGATTTTTTTTTGCTTTCATAAGCAGCTCAAACATAGATGTAAGAATGAACTTCATAGCAATTGAATTATGCTGTGTATTGCAGGGCAATAATGCACGCTCTAGAACGGGGGAGGTAGTGCAGGGAGTCTGCAGACAGATAAATAAATAAATGAAACCACAAACGTTATTGAATACAGGGCTGACCACTTTTTAAGATACCTTGGAGATCTCTCCTGAATGTGGGAGTATGGGCGTCCCGTCCTTGGAAAAATACAGTTTTAAAGCTAATTTCCTGCAATTTATATTTTCACATGGCCCATGACCAGGGTGGAATCAAATGTTTTAAAAATCACAGGTCAAGTGTATTTAGGATTCTTTTAAAGTTGAATATACACGTAAAACACACTGACTTGGTTTGACGTTACTTTGAAATGATTTGGGCATGAAATTTAGAGTATGCTCTCTGGGGAAGATATAATCATGTTGGTTTTTGGTTAGAAAATGCTAATAATAATAATGGTTGGTTGAAGTGGCTAGCTAACCATAGGATGGTTTGCACTCTCTCCTTGTCCATAAGAAAAGCATGGAAATATGTCCTTCATTTGGGTGAACTATCCCTTTTTAAAATAGGACCGTAGAAAAAAGAATCCTGCCGAGAGGTAGCTCTCCGAGGGGGTTGACCATCCCTGATCTATGTTTCCCAAATACTGGGGGTTTGAATATGTTCATCTGACAAATTATCCCACATTCAAGAAAAATCTAATGAATATCACTCTTCAGGTGGCTGAGGCTGATTTGCAAAACCTTGCCATCTTGCCTACATCAGCAAGCTCTTTTATTATTTCTGCCTAGCAGCTTGTGCACAGTACAAAAATGACAAACTAGGATAAGGGGCATTTCAATATAGCCTATTCTCATTTTATTACTGTCCATCTTCATCACTGTCCAGCACTCCCTCAAAAAAAGATTTCTATATTTTCAAAGACACACGTTGGCATTAGATTTAAAATAACCTAATTACACCAGCAAAATTGGTTAGAAGTGAAATAATACAACTATGGGGAATAACAGTAGTGTTCTTGCTGAGATGAGCACACTAATTAGTCTATAGTTTAGCCCATTGTAGGGGATGGGAATTGTTCTTATGACTTACATCAGCTATTGTGAAAGACCAAATAAATGTAAAGGATAAATAAAATCTCCTGAAGACCAGATGAGACCACCTGCTCCTACACACAACCCAAAATCTATTTCACTGTATTGTTGTCCCCACTAGAATCAGTTACACAATCTGTTAGAGCAAGATAATGTTCATCATACAGTTATACAAGTCAGGGAATTCCTGCTCAATGCTGCCTTTTCCTTGTTACAGACTAATGGACCTAGTGCTGAATTGCAAATGAGCACAGGGGGTGAATCATGTGTCCTTGCTGCTCTTAAGATAATTTAGTTCATGAACTGTGATCAGCGACGAACGAACGTGCCTGTCCAGTGTGCCGTGGCTACTCTAATTTTTTTTTTTTTTTTAAAGCTTGTGATTTCAAAACAATTTGGAGGTTCAGTTGAAAAGCTAATGCACTGAATATACACTGTATATCTGAAAATGAAAGCAGTAGGCCTACTTTTCCCAATGTGTTAGAAATAAGAGACATGGCGTGTGAAGAGAGGGTCCACTGCATGTCTCACGCCCGATGTGTGGAAGTTGGCATCACTGTTGAATATTATTAACAGCAGATTAAACAACCTTTGGCAAAAGGATCCGTGAGAGAAGTCTAAAGTGTCTAATACAATACAACGCTGTCATTATTCATCTACAATTTATGTTCTTAGTCCTGGTAAACATGGGCTTGGGAAGCTCAGTGATATTGGTATTCACAGTATTTCACTAATTATCCATTTGTGAATTCAATACTTGTATTCCCCCCCCCATTTGTTTTGTTTTTGTACATAAATGCACTGTAATTTAAGCTTTAACACTGCAAGGTTTTCTCTCTGCCTAATGGCAAAATGTGAAGAATTGCAGCATATTTAACTTAAACTGCAACATTTCTCTTCGTTGCCAAGACATGGGCCTTTAAAATGTTACTTCCCAGGGCCGACACTTGGTTTTTCCGGCAATGCACTGCCAAAGTCAGAGTAAAACTCATGTTTTTATCTCACTCAAGTTTCGTTCTGATTATGAAGGGGTTGCTGATGAATTTGCTAGAATGCCCTTTAAGCCAATCAGAAACGAGTCTTCAACAATACCATGGTATAATAACTCAATATAACTCAATATTAATCACCATATGAATGTAGGATAGTGAAGAGTGCTGGTCTCTGTCTTGACATGCATTATGGTCAATCTGCAGCAGGACTTCATGGATGACGTGAACATTGCCTTTGAGTACCTGCTGAAGCTCACACCACTGCTGGACAAGGCGGATCAGAGATGCAAGTGAGTGATAATGGAAAACTGAACACAGGAAGCATTATGTTATAAGCGTGTTTATAACACTCGGACAGGTTATACAGTGTCTGACAAGCTTTTTACTCCGTGTCTGTTTTTTACAGCTGCGACTGTCTAAGTATGCTACTGCAGGAGTGCAACAAGCTGTCTCTCCTGTCGGACTCCAACACGACCAACCTCACTTCTAAACGGTACGGGTAGCCATCATGCCCCTTCATATGTGTAACATCACTGAATGATACAGTATAAATGCATCAAGTTTGCAACTAATATCTTTCATTCTGTCTCCTCCTCCTCTTTCCTATCACTACATTATTCTTTCTCTCTTTGCTTGTCTGTCAGTGTCTTGCTCTCCTTCTTTCACTCTCCTCTGTTTCCCTCTTTCTTTCTCTATCTCTTGTGTGTAACTTTTTCTTGAGGGCTGAGGACAGGGAGTATGCTCCACGGCTAAAGACTGCAGAAAACGCCAACATTCAGCCCAACCCAGGCCTCATCCTGCGAGCCGAGCCCACTGTCACCAACATCCTCAAGGTCCTCGTTCTCCCCATGCCAACCCTACCTAGCTTTACAGTCAGCGGGAGGTTCTATTTCAACTTGTCTAATAGAAACGCTTGTTGTCGTTTTCCATTTCAAAATGTTTAGCTACAGTGTGCCCTAATGAACACGATGCTGACTTTTATCCTGTACTATATCCCTGAATAATTACTGATGTAAAGACAGTTAGTCAACCTCATCATAAAGCTATCCCAGAGCTCCAACTTTTGCTAAACAACTTCCAGGTCACCCATATCACACTCTCATTACTGTGTTCTATGTCTGTCTTCTCCTTTTGTGTTAGACGGTGGACGCAGACCACTCCAAGTCTCCAGAGGGCCTTCTGGGGGTGCTGGGACACATGCTCTCTGGGAAGAGCCTGGACCTCCTCCTGGCTGCTGCCGCAGCCACGGGAAAACTCAAGTCCTTCGCCCGGAAGTTCATCAAGTGAGACACACATCAAGCCACTAATAGTCCATCAGGACTGTTTAATACAATTTATTGACAGACTCAAACCATATTACTGTGGAGTCTTTTTATTATTTTTTTTATTAAAGGGCAAAATGGGAAAATATACATGATGTAAGAGGGGGACAGTGTTTAAGGAGATTATTTATTGATGCTCGGTCTTTGCTTCTCAGGCTGAATGAGTTTCCGAAGCACATCAGTGGAGAAGGATGTGAGTACATGAGTGTTGCTGAGTATAGGACTTTCTGAATAACATTTAACATGGATTTGATTTTGACATGGTCTCCCTTTTTCTACCTTGTTGTAGCCAAGTCGGCCTCAGTGCGAGCCCTGCTGTTTGACATCTCCTTCCTCATGCTGTGTCACGTGGTGCAGACCTACGGATCAGAGGTTGGTCTCACACCTAGTACTCATGCTATCTATGTAAGTGATCTAGGTCCGTATTCAGAAAGTGTCTCAGAGCAGGAGAGCTGAACTAGGCCCCCCCCCCCCCCCGTTCACTTCTCCTGTAGATTTTGCATCATTGTCCAGCTTTTTCAGCACAGCTCCACTAGGTGGCCAAAACACGCAATCGCTTTCTGCTTGTGCTATCTGAATGGCACAGCTGTGATGTCTTTGCCACATTTCTATGATGGGTAATATGACTCATGTTACATAAGTTTCATGGTCAGAACCTGTCCCTGGTAGATTTATATTATATCATAGTTAAATAAAACAACAAAATATCCCCCGCTCCATATTATTATACCATATGACTCTGTTGTGACCCCTCCAGGTGATCCTGTCGGATCCCAGCCCCTCGGGGGAGACCCCGTTCTTTGAGACGTGGCTGCAAACCTGCATGCCAGAAGAGGGCAAGACCCTGAACCCAGACCACCCCTGCTTCAGGCCCGAGTCTGGCAAGGTGGAGAGCCTGGTGGCCCTCCTCAACAACTCCTCTGAGATGAAGCTAGTGTGAGTGATGGGGTTCTATCTTTTCACTCTAGGGTCAGAATCAGACTGGAATTCAATGTTTCTCTACTGCTGGGTTAAAAAAGAACAGAGGAAGAAGTCCAGGCTATGGTTGAAATGTCCGCCATGTTCAAATTTCTCTTTTTGAGGAGCATAATTTAAACCAGTGGTGGGGGAGAAACATTATTTAAACTGGAGCCCATGTGCACCATCTCTTATCCTTCCTTAAATCTATTTATTGGCATTGTTTTTCTTGAACCTGTACCAATGTATCTACCACTGTGTGTCAGTCAGATGAAGTGGCACGAGATTTGCCTCAGCACGCCGGCAGCCATCTTGGAGGTGTTGAATGCCTGGGAGAATGGCGTGCTCTCTGTGGAGGCTGTACAGGTGAGTCCCGTCTTATGTGTCGTCTATTTTGTCCTACTTTGAGCTCAATACTACGTGGACAGTGAACCGTTGAATCACAGAAGTGAACTTGCTCTTGACATAGTGGAAAATGATTGGTCATAGCGTGTAGGTCTAAATGGCTCTGCTGACATAATGGTTAGAGCTTGCATGTATTTAATTTTTGGTCTCTTCCTCATTTAAACCATTCATAAAGTTAATTGTGGCCCGGAAGCATGTGCAGAGGTCACACACACTCACTCGTCTTCCCCTCTTCTCCTTTTTCTTTCTCCTCTTGCTCTCTCTCGCTCCCCACTCCCGAGTGTAGAAGATAACAGACAACATCAAGGGCAAGGTATGCAGCATGGCTATCTGTGCTGTGGCCTGGCTGGTAGCCCATGTGAGGATGCTGGGCCTGGATGAGAGGGAGAAGCCCCAGACCATGATCCGCCAGCTCATGACCCCGCTGTATGGGGAGAATACTCTGCAGTTCTACAATGAACGGTACACACACTAGACTTGGGTGTTAAATACAGTGCCTTTGGAAAGTATTCAGACCCATTGACTTTTTCCACATTTTGTTATGTTACAGCCTTATTCTAAAATTAAATAAATAAAAATCCTCCGCAATCTACACACTACCCCATAATGACAAAGCAAACTTTGCACACAAAAAAGCCTATTTACGTAAGTATTCAGACTCTCTTCGAAATTGAGCTCAGGTGCATCCTGTTTCCATTGATCATCCTTTCTACAACTTGATTGGAGTCCACCTGTGGTAAATTCAATTGAATGGACATGATTTGGAAAGGCACACACCGGTCTATATAAGGTCCTGCAGTTGACAGTGCATGTCAGATCAAAAACCAAGCCACGAGGTCGAAGGAATTGTCCGTAGAGCTCCGAGACAGGATTGTGTCGAGGCACAGATCTGGGGAAGGGTATCAGAACATTTCTGGAGCATTGAAGGTCCCCAAGGACACAGTGGTCTCCACCACCAAGACTCTTCCTAGAGCTGGCCTCCCGGCCAAATTGAGCAATTGGGGTAGAAGGGCCTTGGTCAGGGATGGTCACTCTGACAGAGTTCTAGAGTTCCTCTGTGGAGTTGGGAGAACCTTCCAGAAGGACCATCTCCGCAGCACTCCAACAATCATGCCTTTATGGTAGAGTAGCCAGACGGAAGCCAATCCTCATAAACAGGTGCATGACAGCCCGCTTGGAGTTTGTCAAAATTCACCTAAAGACTGACCATGAGAAACAAGATTCTCTGGTCTGATGAAACCAAGATTGAACTCTGGCCTGAATGACAAGCGTCACGTCTGGAGAAAACCTAGCATCATCCCAAAGGGTTAATCATGGTGGTGGCAGCAGCATCATGCTGTGGGTATGTTTTCAGCGGCAGGGACTGGGAGACTAGTCAGGATCGAGGGAAAGATGAACAGAGCAAAGTACAGAGAGATCCTTGATGAAAACCTGCTCCAGAGCACTCAGGACCTCAGACTGGGGTGAAGGTTCATCTTCCAACAGGACAACGACCCTAAGCACACAGCCAAGACAATGCAGGAGTGGCTTCGGGACCATGTCTTTGAGTGGCCCAGCCAGAGCCCGAACTTGAACCCGATTGAACATCTCTGGAGAGACCTGAAAACAGCTGTGCAGCAACGCTCCCCATCCAACCTGACAGAGCTTGAGGATCTGCAGAAAAGAATGGGAGAAACTCTCCAAATACAGGTGTGCCAAGCTTGTAGAGTCATACCCAAGAAGACTCGAGGCTGTAATCACTGCCAACGGTGCTTCAACAAAGTACTTAGTAAAGGATCTGAGTACTTTCTTTTTAATAAATTTGCAAACATTTCTAAAGTTGTTTTGCTTTATCATTAAGGGCTGTTGTGTGTAGATTAATGGGGGGGGGGGGAACTATTGAATCCATTTTAGAATAAGGCTGTAACGTAACAAAATGTGTAAAAGTCGAGGGGTCTGAATACTTTCCAAAGGCACTGTACATGTATTTTATTATTTGTTATTTAAATACTATTTTTATGTGTATTAGTATTTTCTTATGTGGCCTGAATCAACCACTTCTATTGGATGTATTTTCAAATGTCCTATAAATAGCCTACTATTTGAAAGTATTTTCAAATACTTATTTCAAATACTATTTTCAAAACCTTTGTTAAATATATGGGAGTGTATTTGAGTATTTTCAAATACATGCCAATACTGTCCAAGTGTATTTCCAAATGCATTCCCATATTCAACTACTTGTCTTTTCAAATATAACATCACAATACTTTGAAAAGTATGTGAAAGTAATTGATGTATTTGAACCAAGGCCTGACACGCACACAGCTCACTCTACACATGCACTGCCACTGGACAATGTTTTTGAACAACCAAATAATTAGCCTGATTATTTAGCCACTGAGCAGATGTCTAATCAACCAGACAAATTCTAGTTAACACTGACGTTTTAAAAGGGGGTCAGCCGATGATGACGGGAACGGATTGAATGATTTGTATCACCTTCCTTAGTGTTCAACCCGTTTCACATTATAATCAGGCAACTCTCATAATTCACCACCAATGTATAGCAACCAGACTGAATATCACACAAGCTCATTAACCCTTCATCTCTTCCTCCCTCCCCCAGGGTGGTGATCATGAGTTCCATCCTGGAGAACATGTGTGCTGATGTGTTCCAGCAGACAGGCCTGGCCCTGCGGCCGCCCATGGAGGGCCAGGAGCCCATCCCCTACCGCAACCTGCTCTCGGCCAAGGAGCCCATCCATGAGGCCCTCCGCAAGCAATTCCGCTCGGTGCTGTGGAAGGGCTGGGTGGACAGCGGCGCGTTACACCTCTTTGAGAGCCTGCTGCACACAGGAGGGGTGTTCTGGTTCACCAACAACCTGGTCAAGGTTAGTGAATGTTATGAGATGGGGTGCGGGTAAAGGGGCGGTTGACCTGTACAACAGTGGAGTTACTGTACTTTGGTCTTTTGGAAACCTTGCAAGGTGACAATGGGCTACGATTTATTTTGATGCGTTTTCACGCCTACAAGATTTATCAAAGATGGAGCACTAGTTAAACATTGTTATGCTTAATGTCTTATAGCACAATATGAATTAGACATCTTTTTTTCTACTTTGACAAAGGTATGAAGTAATTCCCTGGTAATCAAATAGCCTATTAGCAAGCATAGCTAAACTAGTTTTGACTAATGCAGATGCACTTAATTTACATATCAAATGGAAAGAACAGGGATGCAAACTAGTCACCTTTCTGCAAAATTTGCCGTTTTGAATCCAAAATAGGTGACATACGTGATTCATGTAGATGCGATGAGACGTTTAGGGGGGGCTTTGGATCACTACTGGCTGTAAGTGTAGTGATGCACATTGGGAGTAATACTGGCTGTATCCAAGGTTCAGCCAATCGTTCAAATAACATAATGCAGCACAGCACACAACTGAAGAGACAGCTTGCTAGTTACAGCATCAGCACGCAACCGAGGAGAGAAGAGACAGCTTGCTAGTTACAGCATCAGCACGCTAGTTACAGCAACCGAGGAGAGAAGAGACAGCTTGCTAGTTACAGCATCAGCAACTGAGGAGAGAAGAGACAGCTTGCTAGTTACAGCATCAGCACGCAACCGAAGAGACAGCTTGCTAGTTACAGCATCAGCATGCAACCGAGGAGAGAAGAGACAGCTTGCTAGTTACAGCATCAGCACGCAACTGAGGAGAGAAGAGACAGCTTGCTAGTTACAGCATCATCACGCATCTGAAGAGACAGCTTGCTAGTTACAGCATCAGCACGCAACTGAGGAGAGAAGAGACAGCTTGCTAGTTACATCATCAGCACGCAACCGAAGAGACAGCTTGCTAGTTACAGCATCAGCACGCAACCGAAGAGACAGCTTGCTAGTTACAGCATCAGCACGCAACCGAAGAGACAGCTTGCTAGTTACAGCATCAGCACGCATCAGCACGAAGAGACAGCTTGCTAGTTACAGCATCAGCACGCAACCGAAGAGACAGCTTGCTAGTTACAGCATCAGCACGCAACCGAAGAGACAGCTTGCTAGTTACAGCATCAGCACGCAACCGAAGAGACAGCTTGCTAGTTACAGCATCAGCACGCAACCGAAGAGACAGCTTGCTAGTTACAGCATCAGCACGCAACCGAAGAGACAGCTTGCTAGTTACAGCATCAGCACGCAACCGAAGAGACAGCTTGCTAGTTACAGCATCAGCACGAAGAGACAGCTTGCTAGTTACAGCATCAGCACGCAACCGAAGAGACAGCTTGCTAGTTACAGCATCAGCACGCAACCGAAGAGACAGCTTGCTAGTTACAGCATCAGCACGCAACCGAAGAGACAGCTTGCTAGTTACAGCATCAGCACGCAACCGAAGAGACAGCTTGCTAGTTACAGCATCAGCACGCAACCGAGAGAAGAGACAGCTTGCTAGTTACAGCATCAGCACGCAACCGAGAGAAGAGACAGCTTGCTAGTTACAGCATCAGCACGCAACCGAAGAGACAGCTTGCTAGTTACAGCATCAGCACGCAACCGAGAGAAGAGACAGCTTGCTAGTTACAGCATCAGCACGCAACCGAGAGAAGAGACAGCTTGCTAGTTACTGCATCAGCACACGCTCTGGAAAGACAGCGGAGAGTGTCAATCTGCCTTTTCAGTTACAGCAGCGCGTCCCCTGAATGATAACGAAGAGGTAACGTTAGGTGAGAAGCCTGACCACGGAGACGGGGGTGACAAGGTGATGAGGTGTACTTCATGAGCTGTAACTGAAAACTGGCATTTGTAAAGTTCGAGGTGAGGGAGAAAGTGTGGTGGAACAAGTATTGTTAGCATTGTTAAGTATCTTGCTAGCTGGATCGAATTCTCCATTAGCTAGCCAGAGAAATGTTGAGCAACATTTGCCAACTTAACTGATTTAAATAATTTAGTTTATGGTGTGAAAATTAGCTGGCTAATAGTCAGACAGCTAATGTTAACGGTAGCTAACGTTACAACATCAGATGAGCTAACGTTGAGTAAGCAGCTCATCTTCTTTCTGGCTCTCGTTCTTCAGCTGAAAGAAATAATGCAGGTCCGTGCTCATCTCGAGCATGTTGGCACTCATTAGGTTGATGATGGACAGGCAGCGCTCCCAGAAGATATCCCTGGACCTCTCCACCAGGAAGGGTCTGAGTGGGGAGGTCTTGTTGCCCAAGTAGGAGCAGGTCAGATAGAGGCAGGTGATCACCATGGCCTCCAGCTGGTGGTCGGTGGCTGCCTCGGCGAAGACCACCTTGCGGCAAAGCATGTAGACAAACACCATGTTGGCTGGGGGTGAGGATGCTCTGATTCCCCCAATCGTGATGGAGCAGGAAGCGGTCCATGCTCTGCAAGCCACAGCCTATGTCGTTAGGAACAGGAAGCGCAGCAGCTTGCCGGTGAAGGCCTGGACCATCACCCTCTTGGGTGTGTCAGGGGGGTGTTCTTGTCCGGCTAGGAGGCATTGTCAGAGCTCCTGTCCCAGGTCTGGGGTGTTCTGGTCCTGGTTGTATGTGTACAGATTGGTGCGGGACTTGGACTTCCCCAGGTTCTCATTGTTGAGGTGGGTCACATTGTTCTGGTTGTTCCCGTTAGGCTGTGCCTTCTTGGAGCCCTTCTTTTGCTTTATGTTGATGAGCGAGCGATGCTTCAGGTTCTTCTCTTTGGCGTTCCTGCTGTTCTGAACTGTTGTCGTTGCCCAACATTGCGGGCCCATCTCCAGCCGCCTTCTGATAGCTGGGCGAGAGAGAATACATATTTCCCATGGTGAATGGGTAGTGATCAGGAGACCGTTTGAGTAGAATCTCTCTAGGAACTTAGCTCTCATCATAAGCATCAATAATGCCTGTGAAACTAAATGGCACATTTTTGCAAAATGAAATGTATAGGCAGACTACATTTTCCCACATTCAACTGCATTGTGCATTGACAATAGGTTTGTGTTTATTGATTTGATTTTAAGATATCTTGGTTGTGATTTTACTTTAAAAAAAATCCAAAGTTGTTTCAGTCGTTTCTTTGTTGATTTTAAAGGACAGATGGGATTTTTCTCCCTGTAAGCTTAGAGTTTAAGGCTGTTATTGTTGTGTACATCAACCGCTGTCCAGGGTTCTGAAATCGAGCGTCCCGTCGTAATAAAGGAGCATGGGATAGCGTTGCTGTGAAAGATGAAGCCGATGTTCGCCATTATAAAAAACCTTTTAACGTCATGTCGCACTGTCTGAAAATAATTGTTTTGTACGCCATGTGTTCTTGCCTCATTTTGCTATGTTCCTGTTTTGGTTAACTAAATGACTTTTGGGTGGCTGCCAGTGCTAGCAAGCCTATAGCGTTGCATTTCAGTCGACAGCGTATGAATAAAATGTTGGCCACAGTTTCTAAACCCAGTGGCGCAACTTTGAGACTTCTGGGAACGCATGCGAAGCAGCCTCGTCCGAGCAGACCTGGGTTTGGAAAGTGAAACATTTTCCTTAGATGTTAATTTTCTCAGCCTAAATGCAAAACCTAGATTCGAGACAATATCTCAATTAGCTGAAATTGTCATTGTCACAAGGTTGTAACTGAGACGTTTTCATTTTCATCAAAAACAGCTTTACATCGAAGAGGTGCCTTGATTTAATGCCCTGCACATGCGCAGTTTCGCGCGACAGACCGGTATACCTGATGACGTTTTTCTGTGCATGAGCTTAGCTAGCTAACGTGGCCATAACATCGCATACATGCGTGATCGGGGATTTCTATTGGTGCAGCAGTTTCTGTGTATCCTCATACTGTACTATAATTGGTTTGCTGAATTTGGATTTGTGTCAGATAACCGGTCTATTTGAATTGGGGAAAATGCAAACAGTTGTGTGTCAGGCCGGAGAGGGATAAATGCGCGCCACCAAAGTACATTTGCCTTTTCATGTGAAATGCAACAGGAGAGAAAATTAACTAGAAAATGACAATCACATGGTGCGCACTAAAACCACCAAAAGATGCAGCCTTATTGTAAACAAAGCCACGTGTTGTCTAAAGCTGCAGTTACTCAATCTCAAATAACTACATTTCAATGTGTTTTCATTTTAAAACTATTTTTAATGTGATTGTATATCCTTGCATGTAACAAAAGTCACATGGATATGTTTTTTTAAATTTAGACAACTTTTACTTAAAAATCAACTGCACTTTTCCCCAAAAAAATCTGACCACTCAATAGTGATTTTTGAATATTCAAGTTGTGTGTATGTGATCATTTACTCTAACTATATAGGGCAGGGGTACTCGACTACTATTTGAGAAGGTCCGGTCACACACATTTCCTAGGTGGCAAAGGTCCGGATGGATAATATAATTTATCGGCCTAATAACAAACCCCCACCTCGCAACCCATGTGACCCTAAACTGTTCACACCCCTCTTGTTGGCGGAGAGAATTTTGCCGTTTTCAAGCTAATTTCCCACAATTCTACACATTTCGCATGGGCAGAGATTTGTTTTGCTGTTTTTTAAAAGTTTATTTCCTGCAATTTTATACATTCTTCCATGTCTTATGTGTGTTTATATGATCCCAGGGGTCGAAGCACGACCGAGTTCAGATCCAGCCCGCCAGCTGAGTATGGAGGGTATAGGGTGTGTATTAATCCATTCCTAATTTCTATGTGTGACTCAGGAGCTGCTGAAGGAGACTCGCCAGGAGTGGGCCAACCGGGTGGTGGAACTGCTCTACAGCATCTTCTGCCTGGACACCCAGCAGATCACGCTCACCCTGCTGGGCCACATCCTGCCCAACCTGCTCACAGACTCAGCCCACTGGCACAGCCTGGCAGACCCGCCCGGCAAGGCCTTGGCCAAGTAAGACAGTCCTCCTAGTGTAGTCTCTCGGTGACTATGTGATGTCTGTGCCGTGTGCTAGCTAGCTACCTGGCTTAATAGGTGACTGTAGGGGCCAGTTTCCAGAACACAGATTTAAGCCTAGTCCTGAACAAAAAAATCACTTTCAATTGAGATTCCCCATTGAGCATGCTTTTTAGACCTCATGAGCTGTCCTAACCACTTAAGTGTTACCACCAGGTAACTTGTTAATTAATGATAAAGGGCAGTGGTTAAGTGTTTCCTGTGCCACATGCAGTCTGCTTTGGAGTTGTTGAATGACTGTTTTGATATTTCTATATGATCAATCCATAAATTGGGTCTCCCGAGTGGCGCACCGGTCTAAGGCACTGCATCTTAGTGCGAGAGGCGTCACTACAGTCCCTGATTCGAATCCAGGCAGTATCACATCCGGACGTGATTGTGAGTGCCATAGGGCGGTGCATAATTGGCCCAGCATCGTCCGGGTTTAACCAGGGTAGGCCGTCATTGTAAATAATAATTTGTTCTTAACTGACTTGCCTAGATAAATAAATCTAGACCTACATTCAGTGCTTTTGATAATTTCACATGAGGTGCCTATATAGACTTATAACCACTATGCTAATAAATATTCACGTTGTTATTTTCTTTAATTAACCTACATCTTGGTATTTCAAAAAGATGCCTAAATTGGACATTCCAATAAATTAAGCAATTGAAGGTATCTAGGGCCTATGTTAACGTTGATTGTGTTCGATGAAAATGATATACCTTTCAAATGTTTTATGCAACATTTGTGACTTGACGCCTACTGTGCCAAAGCGATTTAGTGGTTAAACGGGAATGACGAGTGTGTTGATATAACAGTGATATTATAACTTGAAGTATTTGTTTATAATTGTACAATTTATGCTCCCGCATATAAATTAAAAAATAACTGACTGCCAGAAAGCCCTGAACGCAAGATCGTAATATCTGACTCACAGTGGAGGAACATATTGCCTGTATAGCCTACTGTACATGGTCAACTGTAAGTACCCCTTAGCTTTCTAGTATGGAAAACGTCTGAGGATTTTTCTACAATATTCACAACATATTGACATAATCTTTATAGAATATAAATCGATTTTAATCAATTACATGTGGAAATAAGTTTAAAAGAAATAAGTATTTGAGTGAACATTAGCAAGCCAGCAGCAGATGAAACAAAGTCTATTCTCTCCCCGGTTTTAGCTTGCGGCTATCACCATCTAGCTGGCTAGATTTAGCATATTTAATAGCCCATACCAGTAACAAACTTTGCTATGTTATCGACATATGGCAGTACACAAAAAAAATCAAGCTCATTTCGCCAGCTAGAAAGAAATTGCCATTAATTAATTCAGAAATGGCGGAAGAGGATAGCTAACTATAGCAAGCTAATGTTAGTTGCTTCTTGTTAAAGAAGCTAGCTACTATGACAACATTGATCCCAAAATAAACTTTCCCATTGAGCAAAATATACAATGCACCCCTCCAAAGAAAGCATGGCTATGGAGCTTGTGGTTTCTCGTAAAGAAATTATCAAATGAGAGACAAACTTATCACAAGTCGTACTTAAACTAAATCTTTAATCACTTGTTAATAAGGAAGCAGGTCAATACAACACACATCAATTGAGTGCTCTACGATAATGATGGCTGTTTGACGATTCACGCTCAGGTGATTCATTGAGAGCCCAGAGACAAAAGTACAAAGGTATTTTATAGCCAAGATACACCCCTTTCAACCTACATGACGAACAACAGATGTGTAGAATGGGTCACAAGGTTAAGATTTGTATGACAGATACTTAGAATTCAGTTATCTTTCATTGTACAGACCAGGGTCTGGCTCTGGGGTCATGTCTCCCTGGTACCAAATAGAACAGAAACATTAACTCATGCTCTGGAATGTGATATCTAGGTTTTATCATCACATTGTAAATCTCCTGTCAGTGTTATCTCCCATAGACACAACAGTTATAAGAATCCTCTATTCTGTTGCATAAAACAACCATTTGATGCAATAAAAGTATTAACATAATCTTGCAATTTTCCACCATAAGCTTCTCTGAAATGCCACCAGAGCCGTAATCGGATCCATGGCTGAAGTGTGGCATTTCAGTTTAGCCCACACTTGGTGGGCTGTATATAAAACTTCTGAGCCACAGAATGGCTGAATTACAGCAAAACTTGCTCTATACAGTAATAGTAGCAAAACCAAAGCAATTCGGGCATTCTTGAAAGTCAGGAAAACTCTTGTCCTGCAGAGAAACCTTGTTTTTTATAGTTTAATATTTTTTATTTTTCAAGACAGGCCTCTAGAAATAATTGTGGAGTGGAGCTTTCTAGTTACACGGTGATATCACGTGCCTTCCCACGTTCCTTCAAAATGATTAGGCAATAATGATTTATTCGGAAAAACAGTTTCCATCATCACTTGTCGCCCATAAAGTCGGACAGCAGAAAAATCCACCCTACAAATTTTGACGATCTTTAGAACATTTCTCCTATATCTGCCGATTCCATAAACACGTCGGAATGATTATTTTTTTTGCGTCATTGCTTTGGTTGAATAAACCTGGGTCAATGGAAACCTGCCTAGTGACCTCCATCGCGGTCAAAACTACTCTTTCTCATTGTACAAGCATATCTATAGTATGACAGCATCAGCAGTTAGCAGTCATGCTTACATTAGATTTTTTTATCAGTGTTATTTAGAAGGAAGACATGAGCTAAATGCGCTATAGCTAGCTAAAGTTAGCATAGAGATAGCAAGCTAGCTCTTTCATTTACCCGCTTCACTTCCATGCTCACTGAAGGCCATGATAATGCTCGGTCTGCTGGTGCTTCTGGCTGTTTGGGATGCTTGATGAGTAGACGCCCAATTTGCCTGCCTCATTCTCACATGTATCCTGCTTTTTAATACTTATTTCATTCATTGTGTGATGCTGTCGGCGGGGTGTTGGATTGTTTCCGAAGCTGGAAAATCTCAAACCCAACTTTTAGAACATCATTATGATATAGAACAATAGATTGTAATTTGAGAATGTTTTCTTGCGGTGCTCTAAGTTACTATTATGTGTTTCTGGCATTGAGAAATGGGTGCTACACTCCCTTTTAAGTACCTTACTATGATTGATTGTTTTAAATTAAAATGGTCAGTCACAAAGCAAGAATTTTAGATAGGACTGTATGGGAGTGGTCTGAGTGAGGAAGGGAACTGTTATGGGCAGAGGTTTGGAACTCTCTTTCTTATTGGCTTATTATCTAATTTACCGCCTGGTGATGTCACCAAAACAGGTCAATTTAATCCCACCAAACTGGCGCAAATTTCAGGCTGTCTTTTCTAACAGCTTTTACACTAAAAGGGCATTATCCAGATTTTTCACAGTGTTATTCCAACCTCCACAATTTTGACTGAAATTAAACCTACTCTGAGCTGGGAGTTTTTGTTATGGTCTTAAAACAGGTTTTAACAGAATTCCTAGGACCTTTTCTGAGATGCTTTGTGGATACGGCCCCAGGACTAGGCTTAATCTTTGCCTGTGAAGCAGGCCCTAGTTATGTATCTTCCCTGTACAGTATATATGTAATGAATTAATTATCTTTTCCTGAATCTTATTTTAACAAATATATTCCTCATCTCTGCATCTTTACTGTTGGTTTTGGCAGTGTTCCATTGTTGACAGTCTTGTCCTCTTGTTCTCCAGGCTGTCTGTATGGTGTGCTCTCAGTTCCTTCTCCACTCACCACAAAGGCCAGGCCTCAGCTCGACAACGCAAGAGGCAACGGGAGGATATCGAGGTAACAACACAGGCAAAAATCAAATCACAATTTATTTAAAGTGCGTTTAATGAAGTTACAACACACTTTATGCGCACACAAACTATATTGTCGTGTTTCCACAGTGCTATGGGTAATGTAGTCTAACATGCCTCTTGTTGACCCCAGGACTACAGTAGCTTGTTCCCTCTAGACGATACGCAGCCCTCAAAGCTCATGCGTCTGCTCAGCTCCAACGAGGACGAGCCGGTGGTCCTTTCTAGTCCAGGTCAGTTTGCTGTTTTCTGGTGTCAAAGAAAGTACATCAGCGGCAGGTTCAGTGGACAAACGTTGTAAGTAAAAATGTTATGAATAGAGCTCATATGGTTCCTTATTCTAGTCAGAGGCATGTTTGTTCCCAGCATCATATATTTCTGTCTGAAATGTTCCACAACGTTGTGCCTGCTGAATGCAGCCCTGCATATAACGATAATAGTTGATAGTATTATTGTTATATTCTGCTCACTGCAGGAGAGCTCAAGTTTCAAGTCTTTTTTTTTTTTTTTTTTACGTGGCTTTTTACTGTGACGTTGTGAATATACAATCTTTTCATGTGACATCCCAATTGCCTCGGGATGAATGCCTCCACCCAGATTCTATGAAGGTTAAAACTGAGTAAGGTTTTGAACCCCCGTCAACAGCAACTAGACACAAGTTCTCTCAACCAAATGACAGGCAAATGAGCTTGTGCCTGAGCCTTCCAAGCAGTGTAAGACTTTTATGAAATACTGTCTTCGGAACCTCACTTTGTCAGCAAGATGACGCTTGCATGACTCATGGTTCATCAAGACTTTTGTTACTTTGAAACAATTCATGTCACTAGGGTGATAGGGGCATTAGTAAAAACACCACTAGTGTAATTAAACTAATTAGTGTCTGGTAGAAACCCAATGTGCAAAAAGGGGGTGAAGAGGGACATTTTGGGCAAACACACACTAAGTGAAGTGAGATGTAGTGGATGGAAAACAGTTATTTAGACATTTGTCTTCCTCTGCCATTTCCCTGAAATAGGAAGGAGTGTCCTTAGACGCAGTCCTTTTTACCCTTCGTCTCCTACACCAGGGCGGCAGGTAGCCTAGTGGTTAGAGCATTGGGCCATAACCAAAAGGTTGCTGGATCGACTCCCCGAGCTGACAAGGTAAAAATCAGTCGTTCTGCCCCTGAGCAAGGCAGTTAACCCACTGTTCCCTGGGCGCCGAAGATGAGGATGTCAATTAATGCAGCCCCCGCATCTCTCTGATTCAGAGGGTTAAATGCTGAAGACACATTTTAGTTGAAGGCATTCAGTTGTACAACTGACTAGGTATCACCATTTCCCCTCCCCCAGTCCTTCTTCCTTTCTTTTCTGACACCTGTCCTTTTACACCCTCCTTTTCTGACACCGGTCCTTTTACACCCTCCTTTTCTGACACCGGTCCTTTTACACCCTCCTTTTCTGACACCGGTCCTTTTACACCCTCCTTTTCTGACACCGGTCCTTTTACACCCTCCTTTTCTGACACCGGTCCTTTTACACCCTCCTTTTCTGACACCGGTCCTTTTACACCCTCCTTTTCTGACACCGGTCCTTTTACACCCTCCTTTTCTGACACTGGCCCTTTTACACCCTCCTTTTCTGACACCGGCCCTTTTACACCCTCCTTTTCTGACACCGGCCCTTTTACACCCTCCTTTTCTGACACCGGCCCTTTTACACCCTCCTTTTCTGACACCGGCCCTTTTCACCCTCCTTTTCTGACACCGGCCCTTTTACACCCTCCTTTTCTGACACGTTATTACGTTCATCACGTTTGGCTAAGAAAAAAAAACTAAAATGCAGTCAACACAACGCCAAACTTTTTTCCAAATTAGCTCCATAATATCGACAGAAACATGGCAAACGTTGTTTAGAATCAATCCTCAAGGTGTTTTTCACAATTTTATTCGATGAAAAATCATTCCTGGCAGTCGGTTTCTCATCCAAGGCAAACGGAAAAATACTGCAGCTGGAGATGACGCAATAATTGCAACAGAGGACACCAAGGGACCACCTGGTAGATGTAGTGTCTTATGGTCAATCTTCCAATGATATGCCTACAAATAAGTCACAATGCTGCAGACACCTTGGGGAAAATGTGGAAAAGGTAAGCTGACTCCTAGCTCCTCCACAGCCATATAAGGAGTCATTGCCATGAGGCTGTTTCAAAAAATGCGGCACTTTCTGATTGTATTTTTATCTGGGTTTTTTCTGTAACATCAGTTCTATGGCACTCACAGACAATATCTTTGCAGTTTTGGAAACATCAGTGTTTTCTTTCCAAAGCTGTCAATTATATGCATAAGTCAAGCATCCTTTCGTGACAAAATATCTTGTTTAAAACGGGAACGTTTTTCATCCAAAAATTAAAATAGCGCCCCCTATATCCAAGAAGTTAAGGGAAGTGGACCAGTGCCAACTTAGAGCAGGATGTTTTGGATTTGAGACATAAAGAGAGTCTTTGAATAAGGAAGTTATCAGAGCAGTGACATGTATTGACAAAACTTCCCTATGGGGTCTTTAACCTTGGCTGCCTATAACCCCCTACTCTCTTGTCTTTGCTATTGAAGACCTTTTCCCCTTCTCCTTTCCTATTGATTGTCACTATAATGACCTTTGATCTTTACCTTGTCTCCTGTGGTTGTGTTAGGTGACCGGTCCATGTCCACCTCCCTGTCGGCCTCCCAGCTCCACACGGTCAACATGAGGGACCCTCTCAACCGCGTCCTAGGTTAGAACCACGCACCTGTCTTAAACCTTTAGCACCTCGCAGGCATCATGGTTTACCAGTATGGCTTACCAAGGCATGTTCTCTTACTAAGCAATTGACAGTTTGCCCCGCTTTTGATATTTTCATAATTTTAAATGTGCCTTTGTTGTATTGCTTCTCATAATGATCATTTTACGATTTAATTCTAACTTCTGTTTAATTTTAAAAATGCTTGATAAATCTGTCTCCTTGTCTCTAATTGACCTCTCTTACATCTGCCATGCTCTTTTCCTCTGAAGCCAACCTCTTCCTGCTGATCTCATCCATCCTGGGCTCCAAGACGGCAGGGCCACACACCCAGTTCGTGCAGAGCTTCATGGAGGAGTGTGTGGAGTGTCTGGAGCAGGGCAGCCGTGGAAGCATTCTGCAGTTCATGCCTTTCACCATGGTGAGTAGTGTCACAGGCGGGCTCATAGCCTGTAGCAAAAATGAGGGGACGCGAACAACCGGTATAGGCCAATCAAAAAGGTTCTTTATTGTAAACCAAAACTATTCACTTTAAACAAAGCAAAGGGAATGAGGTGTGAAAGTATCATAATGTAAGGTGTATGTAAAGTGCATGGATGCGTGAGTGTGTGTGTGTGAATATGACTGAGTGAAAACTAAGTAAAACTACAAAGGAACAAACAAATAGGATCATACCTGGAGGAGCAGAGAGAGACGAGTGATTCGTTAAGCAGTTTAAATACCCTGAGCCCAGGTGACTCCAAATCACTAGCGACCCTCTGCCTGCAGGAAGAACCGCCCCTGCACTGCAGAGGAGGGGTCGTGACCGTAGTGAGAGGGAAGCTAGGGTTATCCATGTGATAGCAGTTGGTGATTAACAACTTTGATAGTAATTGTGCATGAGACCTCCAGCATGAGATATTTACGTAATACAAGTTAGATTACTGCCATGATGGGTTTTAGAGCGGTGGTGAAGAATGTGGAGAATGCCACAGCTGTTCACGTGTGTGTGTGTGTGTGTGTCTCCTTCCCCAGGTCTCGGAGCTGGTGAAACTTCCTGCGCTGGCCAAGCCCAGGGTGGTCTTGGGAATCACAGACTTGACTCTGCCCCTGGGGAGGAGGGTGGCAGCCAAGGCCATCTCAGCCTTATAGACCCCTAATGGTGTCCACTGCACGGCAACCCACCACCGCCTTCTCCATGGATTCTATTCCACCAATCACTCGGGGCCGAACCCAACTTCTTAGTTTCATCACCCTGGCATAGACATGCCAGTTTCGGCGTACTCCTGAGTTGGTGACCAAATAGTAATGTTATTAAACCATGGTTGCATCCATCATTCATTTGAAGATAGTTTGTCTTTCATTTTGATCTCTATGGTTAGCTATATCGGTGTTTTATTCCCCTGGCATCCAATCGATACAATGTACATAATGTCTTTTTATAATAAAGAATCATGTCAAATGTATGTTAATTTATGCTGATATCTTTCAGATTTCTATCATTTTCACTTAAACACAAAGATGAATACAAGTTAATTGACCTTCAGCACTGTAAGAGAGTAATAGGTTACCATTATCATTGTTTACAGTGACGTCCTGCCTTGACTGGCTTTGAATTTTGTCGTAAGTAATATGGCTCGTGAATGTCATGATCACATGACATTGATATGTAAGTTCTCGAAATTAACACTGTTGAGACACAGGGCTATATTCATTAGGGCACATCGTAGCATAACATTTTACCACAGAAATCTAAACGAGTTTCTTATTGGGCAAGTTTAGTTAATCCCTCCCTGTTTCAGTCCGTTTGGTAACTATTGAACACGACCCAGCGAAAAACCACAGTAACCATAATCCCACATTGCAGAAGATGCTTACTCACTGTGTTGAGTAATCCTGAAATTCCTCTTTAAATGATCAACTAAGCATCTATACACAAGGTTAACGAACTAGTGCTTTTACAAGACACCCCCTGTCCTACTTTACCATGGCAAATACAAAAAAAGTGGGTTGCAACCGAGGACCTATGATTTTTATGCGTCAGCACTCGGCTGTCCCGTTCTGTGAGCTTGTATGGCCTACCACTTCGCGGCTGAGCCGTTGTTGCTCCTTGACATTTCCTTTTCACAATAACGGCACTTAGTTTACCGTGGCAGCTGTATCGGCAGAAATTTTACGAGCTGACTTTGAATCCCTGACTATGAAAAGCCAACTGATGTTGAATCTTGTATTGCACCCTCTACAGGCATCATGGTTATTATCTATCCCTGCTGGTCATCTATGGACGTTTGAACATCTTGAAAAATGATCTGGCCTTAAAGGCCACATGTACAGTTGAAGTCGGAAGTTTACATACACCTTAGCCAAATACATTTCAACTCAGGTTTTCACAATTCCTGACATTTAATCCTAGTAAACATTCCCTGTCTTAGGTTAGTTAGGATCACCACTTTATTTTAATGTCAGAATAATAGTAGAGAATTATTTCAGCTTTTCTTTCATCACATTCCCAGTGGGTCAGAAGTTTACAGACACTCAATTAGTATTTGGTAGCATTGCCTTTAAATTGTTTAACTTGGGTCAAATGTTTTGGGTATCCTTCCACAAGCGTCCCGCAATAAGTTGGGTGCATTTTGGCCCATTCCTCCTGACAGAGCTGGTGTAACTGAGTCAGGTTTGTAGGCCTCCTTGCTCGCACACGCTTTTTCAGTTCTGCTAACACATTTTTCATTTGATTGAGGTCAGGGCTTTGTGATGGCCACTCCAATACCTTGACTTTGTTGTCCTTAAGGCATTTTGTCACAACTTTGGAAGTATGCTTGGGGCCATTGTCCATTTGGAAGAACCATTTGCGACCAAGCTTTACCTTCCTGACTTGATGTCTTGAGATGTTACTTCAATATCTCCACATAATCTTCCTCTCTCATGATTAGCTACGAGACAGGATGTTGTCAAGGATCAGATCTGGGGAATCAAAAAATATCTGCAGCATTGAAGGTCCCCACCAAAAACAGTGGCCTCCATCATTCCTCCATCAGGGAGGTGACCAAGTACCCGATGGTCAATCAAATTTCTAAAAATCAGTTTTTGCTTTGTCATTATGGGTTTGCTAGGAAAATTGGACTGGTACATTGTGTTATTACATTAGTGGAGGTAGCTGAGGTGAGGACAGCTGATAATGTCTTGAAAGGAGTGAATGGAATGGCATCAAACGCATGGGAACCACGTGTTTCGTGTATATGATACCATTCCACTTCAGCCATTACCACGATCCTGTCCTCCCCAATTAAGGTGCCACCAACCTATGTATTACATTAACTGGAAACCTAATGAGATATTTTGGGGAATGTTCTGTGTGGGTTGTTACAGATGTTGTGCACAATATTTTAGTGAATGTTAGGAGAACATTCCAAGGATATTTCATTTTAAACCAAAGCCATTTTGGAGGGGGGGGATGTTCTCATCCTAATGTTAGATAAAACCCTAACTAAAAATTCATGGGAATCTTAGCTAATGTTCTGGGAATATTCCCGGTTTGCTGGGGAGGCATGGAGGAGTTGAGCAAGAAGAATTGGTTACTGTGGAGTGTATTCAGCAAAACGATGACATCAACTTCTTGAAATGGGCGACAACACGGCAGGCACTACCCATGGGCTTCGCTATTCTGATAAAATGTCATCCTTTTAGTAGTCCTTGAATCGGTCTATTCTAAAGCAGATGGTTTATCCACACTCTTCCTTCCTCTTTCCCTCAAAAACATTAAACTGACCTATATTTTTCATGCATTTAAACTGTGTACTGTATGTATCACTTCATCTGAGTAGACTGGGCATAACCTGGCAAAAGCCTTGTGAAACTGATCAAAATGAACTGCTACCTATCTAGTTGCAAAATTCACCCTGCTGTGACCAACATGACTGGTATAGTTGTAAGTGTCGGTATTTGGCTTAGATAATCACCCGGTTGGGGTTTGGAAATGTTGATCAAAACTGGGGAAGCCTTTTTACTCTGCCCTCATTTTACACATACTTGGGGACAGGGGGAGCTGTTGTCTACCAATAGAACAGGGAGAGAGAGTAAGGCAATTGGAAGAGAAAAGAGTGTCATGGTTCCACCTGTCTCCAGAGGGCAGAGACCGTCCTAGAGACATTAACCACTGATTCCTTGTCTGTCTCTTCTCTGCACCTGGGTCCAACCTTACCACGTCACAGCAAGCTTCTGCCTAAACATGGACCCAGCAGAGATCAAGAATGTTGTAACCCACCAAGGAGCACTGCTGGAGAGGCAGAAAGAACAACTCTCCAAAATATCAGAGACCCTCCAGGCACTTGCCGACTCCCTCCAACCACAGTCCAACCTTGCCCAGTGCTATAGCCGTTGCCGTAGTTCCTCCAGGGAACCTGCACCAGGAACCCAAGATCCCTGCCCCCGAGTGGTATGACGGCCACCTGGGAGGATGCAAGGGGTTCCTCACAAGTGTTCGAGCTACAGTCCGATGATCGCCTACATCATCTCTCTACTCTTGGGCATAGGCAACGGCGGTGTGGGAACAGCAGTCACCATCCTGTAGCTCCATATTAGCCTTCATTGCCGAGCTGCAACGAGTCTTCGACCAGCTAGTCGACGGACGAGAAGCGGCCAGCCGACTGTTCAACATCCGCCAAGGTGCCAGACCAGAGGCTGACTTCGCCATTGAGTTCCGCACCATCTCCACCGAAAACTGGTGGAATACGTAGGCCCTGGTCACCGCTTTCCACCAGAGTTTATCTTACTCCATCAAGGATGAACTGGCCTCTTGGGAACAGGGTGAGGACCTCAAGTCCCTGATAACGCTTGTCAGGATCGACAACCGCCTCCAAGAACGTGTGAGACAGTTCCTTTTTGACACCACTCCAGGAACCCCCTGACCCTAGCATTGAGAAGCACATGCAGCTGGGACACACACGTCTGAGCCCACAGGTACATGACAGGTACATGAATGAAGGCTGATGCCTCTACTGCGGAGGTCTATGCCATCTCTGTGCTATATGCCCAGAGCTGATGGGGAACGCCAGGGCTCGCCAGGACAAGGGGAGACCCTGACGAGCTGTGCAGTTACCCCCCGGCTACCCTGTCACCGTCTGTCACTACCCGCAATCATCCACTGGTACAATCGTCAGCACCAGATTTAAGCCTTCGTCGACTCCGGGGCTGCAGATAATCAGGACTTCGCCAGAGAATTACAAATCCCCTGCAGATTCGAGCCCTCGACGGATGGCCCATTTGGCTCCGGGGGTCGGTGTGAACCACTCAGAGACTCTTAGTTTTCTTTTGATCACTGCTCCCGAGAACCCCCTCATTCTAGGGTACCCCTGGCTAGCGCTACATAACCCACTATTCTCCTGGTCTACAGGACACCTATTAGACTGGGGAAAGGACTGCCAGACTAAATGTCTAAGATCCACACCAAGAGCCTTGCCGGTTCCTCCTGCATCCATTAAAGACCAAGACTTCCCCGCTATCCCTCCCACTATCCCTCCCATACTTCGACCTCAGGGGGACCTTCTGTAAGAGGAAAGCCACCACTCTTCCCCACCATCGTCCATACAACTGTGCCATAGAACTCCTACCCGGTTCCACACCTCCCCGAGACCGTCTGTACTCCCTCTCGACCCCTGAAACAGCAGTCATGGATAATTGCACCCGGGAGTCGCTGGAGGCAGCTTTCATTCGCCCCACTACATCCCCAGCTGGTGCTGGCTTCTTCGTGGGTAAGAAGGATGGAGGCCTGCATCCTTGCATCGATTACAGAGGGCTGAACCGGATTACGATCAAGAATTGTTACTCCCTACCCCTGATGTCCTCGACCTTGGAGTTGGCTCAAGGGGCCAAATTCTTCACCAAACTGGACCTCCGCAATGCTTATAATCTGGTGAGAATCAGGGAGGGGGATGAGTGGAAAACTGTCTTTAACATCCCTAGTGGTCACTATGAGTATTTACTCACGCCCTTCGGATTATCGAACTCACCAGCAGTCTTTCAAGCACTGGTCAATAACACTCTTACCGATGTGTTGAATCTGTTCATCTTTGTTTACCTCGATGACATCCTGGACTAATCCAAAATCATTCCGGAACACATACTGCTTGTCCGCCAAGTCCTGAGACTCCTCCTGCAGAGCCAACTATATGTCGAGGTAAAGAAGTGTGAGTTCCACGTATCCCAAGTTTCCTTCCTGGGTCACATTATCTCTACCGTAGCCATCCAAATGGACCCCGTAAAGTTTGAGGAGATCGCCGCCTGGCCCTGTCCCACCTCACTCAGAGCAGACGTGGACGTCAGAGCAGACGCTTCTACTCACCCCGGCCTGCTAACTTTAAACGCTGTGTCTCCCGCATGCTAGCGTAGCAACGACTATCGACTTCCCTGTTCCATCTATTGCTGTTCACTGGACCCTATGATCACTTGGCTACATAGCTGATGCCTGCTGGACTCTTCATTTATCACGATACTCGGCCCTAGCCCCAAACTCGGGCCCTGTGTGTAGTTAACCAACCCTCTCTGCCCATTCATCGCCATTTTACCTGTTGTTGTCTCAGCTAGCTCTCCCAATCAACACCTGTGATTGCTTTATGCCTCGCTTTATGTCTCTCTCAAATGTCAATATGCCTTGCATACTGTTGTTTAGAATAGTTATCATTGTTTTAGTTACAGTGGAGCCCCGAGTCTCACTCTACATTTCTCAGATTCCTCCTTTGTCCCACCCCCCCCACACATGCGGTGACCTCAGCCAATATAACCAGCACATCCAGAGATGCAACCTCTCGTATCATCACTCAGTGCCTGGGCTTACCTCCACTGTACCCGCACCCCACCATACCCCTGTCTGCACATTATGCCCTGAATCTATTCTACCACGACCAGAAATCTGCTCCTTTTATTCTCCACCCCCAACGCACTAGACGACCAGTTTTGATAGCCAAGGCCATACCCTCATCCTACTCCGCCTCTGTTCCTCGGGTGATGTGGAGGTTAACCCAGGCCCTGCGTGTCCACAGGCACTCTCATTTGTTAACTTCTGTAATCGAAAAAGCCTTGGTCTCATGCATGTTGACATCAGAAGCCTCCTCCCTAAGTTTGTTTTACTCACTGCTTTAGCACACTCCGCCAACCCTGATGTCCTTTCCGTGGTCAAACGACCACCCCTCATCACTGTCAAACACTCCCTAAAACACTTCTGCAAGCAGGCCTTTCTAATCAACCTGGCCCGGGTACCCTGGAAGGATATTGACCTCATCCCGTCAGTAGATGATGCCTGGTCGTTCTTTAAAGTAATTTCCTCACCATCTTACATAAGCATGCCCCTTTCAAAAAATGTAGAACTAAGAACAGATATAGCACTCCAGACCTGACTGCCCTCGACCAGCAAAAAAGCATCGAATAGTCCCCACGATATGCAACTTTTCAGGGAAGTTAGGAACCAATACATGCAGTCAGTCATGAAAGCAAAGGTTAGCTTCTTCAAACAGAAATGTGTATCCTGTAGCTCTAACTCCAAGTTTTGGGACACTGTAAAGTCCATGGAGAACAATAGCACCTCCTCCCATCTTCCCACTGCATTGAGGCTAGGTAATACGGTCACCACTGATAAATCCATGATAATTAAAAATGTTCTTAAGCATTTCTCTACGGCTGGCCATGGTTTCCTCCTGGCTACCCCAACACCGGCCAACAGCTCTGCACCCCCCGCAGCTACTTACCCAATAATCCCCAGCTTCTCCTTCACCCAAATCCAGATAGCAGATGTTCTGAAAGAGCTGCAAAACCTGGATCTGTACAAATCAGCTGGTCTGGACAATCTGGACCCTCTCTTTCTAAAATGATCCGCCACCATTGTTGCAACCCCTATTACCAGTCAATCTGTTCAATCTCTCCTTCAGTATCGTCCGAGATCCCTAAAGATTGGAAAGCTTTCAAAGGGGGTGACACTCTAGACCCAAACTGTTATAGACCTATATCCATCCTGCCCTGCCTTTCTAAAGTCTTTAAAAGCCAAGTAAAATAGATCACTGACCATTTCGAATCCCACCGTACCTTCTCCGCTGTGCAATCCAGTTTCCGAGCAGGTCATGTCACGTTCTGACCTTAGTTCCTTTGTTTTGTATTTTTTTTTAGTATGGTCAGGGCGTGAGTTGGGTGGGTTGTCTATGATTTTCTATTTCTGTGTTTGGCCTGGTATGGTTCTCAATCAGAGGCAGCTGTCAATCGTTGTCCCTGATTGAGAACCATATTTAGGTAGCCTGTTTCCCAACACTTACCATGCTGGACCTTGGACCTCCTCACCTTCCTTCACCACATACGATCGTTACAGAACCACCCACCAAGAAAGGACCAAGCAGCGTGGTAACGGGCAGCAGCAGCAGCGGCCGGAATCGCAGGACTCCTGGACATGGGAGGAGATTCTGGACGGCAAGGGACCATGAGCACAGGCTGGAGAATATCGCCGCCCCAAGGCTGAGCTGGAGGCAGCGAAAGCTGAGAGGCGGTGGTATGAGGAGGCAGCACGGCGGCGCGGTTGGAAGCCCGAGAGGCAGCCCCAAAAATGTCTTGGGGGTGGCACACGGGGAGTGTGGCGAAGTCAGGTAGGAGACCTGCACCAACTCCCTGTGCATAGCACAGTGCGGTACATTGCAGCGTATCGTATCGGCCGGGCTGGGGTGGGCATCGAGCCAGGTGCCATGAAGCCGGCTCAGCACATCTGGTCTCCAGTGCATCTCCGCGGGCCGGTGTACATGGCACCAGCCTTACGCATGGTGTCCCCGGTACGCCAGCACAGCCCAGTGCGGGCTTATTCCACCTCGCCGCACTGGCCTGGCTACGGGGAGCATTCAACCAGGTAAGGTTGGGCAGGCTCTGTGCTCAAGAGCTCCAGTGCGCCTTCACGGTCCAGTCTATCCGGTGCCACCTCCACGCACCAGCCCTCCGGTGGAAGCCCCCCGCACCAGGCCGTCTTCTCCCTACAGGTGCTCCCGCCTGTCCAGCGCTGCCAGAGCCTTCCTCCTGCCCAGCACTGCCAGAGTCTCCCATCTGTCCTGAGCTGCCAGGGCCGCCAGTCTGTCCTGAGCTGCCAGAGCCGCCAGTCTGTCCTGAGCTGCCAGAGCCGCCAGTCTGTCCTGAGCTGCCAGAGCCGCCAGTCTGTCCTGAGCTGCCAGAGCCGCCAGTCTGTCCTGAGCTGCCAGAGCCGCCAGTCTGTCCTGAGCTGCCAGTCAGCCAGGAGCTGCCAGAGCTGTCTGTCAGCCAGGAGCTCCCAGAGCCGCCTGTCATGCCGGCGATGCCGGAATTGCCCTTCACTCCAGCGCCGCCGGAGTCTCCCGCCTGTCCGACGCCGCCTGAGTCTCCCGCCTGTCCGGCGCCGCCCGAGTCACCCTTCACTCCGGTGCCGCCGGATTCTCCCGTCCATTCCGGACCCGTGGCTAGGGTCCCCAGTCCGAGGTCGGCGGCGAGGGTCGCCGCTCTTAAGAGGCCAGATAGGCGGTTAAGGAGGCAGAGAAAGACTATAGTGGAGTGGGGTCCAACTAACCTCCAAACGAGCTTCAATGCCATACAACGCTCCTTCCATGGCCTCCAACTGCTCTTAAACGCTAGTAAAACCAAAAGCATGCTTTTCAACCGTTCGCTGCCTGCAACCGCCCGCCTGACTAGCATCACTACCCTGGACGGTTCTGACCTAGAATGGACAACTACAAATACCTAGGTGTCTGGCTAGATTGTAAACTCTCCTTCCAGACTCATATCAAACATCTCCAATCCAAAATCAAATCTAGAATCGGCTTTCTATTTTGCAACAATGTAAAATAAAACTGTAGTTAAGTTAACCTCTTGCGACGAGCAAACCCGGAAGCGTAATCATAGCCTAAAACGAATTAGCATAACGCAGCGGACATAAATACCCCTAGTAACTTTTCCTATTCATGAAAATCGCAAATGAAATTAAATAAATATATTCAAACACAACCTTAGCCTTTTGTTAACAACACTGTTACAAGCATTTGTGTAAGTTTATCATGGCATAATGCTATGCTAGCTCTGCTGGCAGCAGGCAACATTTACACAAAAATAAGAAAAGCAACCAAATTAAATAATTTACCTTTGAAGAACTTCGGATGCTTTCACTCCGGAGACTCCCAGTTAGATAGCAAATGTTCCTTTTTTCCAAAAATATAATTTTTATAGGCGAAATTGCTCCCGTTTGTTCATCATGCTTGGCTGAGAAATCGAACCGGAAAATGCTACCATTACAACGCCAAACTTTTTTTCAAAATTAACTCCATAATATCGACACGGCAAACGCTGTTTAGGATCCATCCTCAAGGTGTTTTTAACATATATATTCGATAATATATCCATCGAGGCAATTGGTTTCTCATAAGAAGTGATTGGAAAAATGGCTACCTCAGTATTTTACGCAAGATTTTCTGCAGGAGACACCATGTGACCACTTGCTAAATATGCTCCCTTACGGCTATTCTTCAATGGAAATGCATAAAAAGATGTCACAATGCTGTAGACACCTTGGGGAATACGTGGAAAACGTACGCTCATTCGTAGCTCATTCACAGCCATATAAGGAGTCATCGGCATGAGGCGGTTTTAAAAAATGCGGCACTTCCTGATTGGATTTTTATCTGGGTTTCGCCTGTAACATCAGTTCTGTGGCACTCACAGACAATATCTTTGCTGTTTTGGAAACGTCATAGTACCTTCTTTCCAAAGCTGTCAATTATCTGCATAGTCGAGCATCTTTTCGTGACAAAATATCTTGTTTAAAACGGGAACGTTTTTCATCCAACAATTAAAATAGCGCCCCCTAAATCCAAGAGGTTAAGTTAAACTGACTATCCTAGACTTCGGTGATGTCATTTACAAAATAGCTTCCAATACTCTACTCAGCAAACTGGATGCAGTCTATCACAGTGCCATCCGTTTTGTTACCAAAGCCCCTTATACCCTTATCCCACTGAGACCTGTATGCTCTAGTCGGCTGGCCCTCGCTACATATTCATCGCCAGACCCACTGGCTCCAGGTCATCTATAAGTCTATGCTAGGTAAAGCTCCGCCTTATCTCAGCTCACTGGTCACGATAACACCCACCAGTAGCACACGCTCCAGCGGGTATATCTCACTGGTCATCCCCAAAGCCAACCCCCCCTTTTGCCGCCTTTCCTTCCAGTTCTCTGCTGCAGGTGACTGGAACGAATTGCAAAAATCGCTGAATTTGGAGACGTACATTTTCCTCACTAAACATCAGCTAACCGAACAGCTAACCGAACGCTGCAGCTGTACATAGTCCATCTGTAAATATCCCACCCAATCTACCCACCTCATCCCCATATTGTTTTTATTTGCTTTTGTGCTCTTTTGCATACCAGTATCACTACCTGCACATCATCTGCTCATCATCATCTGCCCATCTATCACTCCTGTGGTAATCTGCTAAATTGCAATTACTTTACTACTATGGCCTATTTATTGCCTACCTCATCATGCCATTTGCACACACTGTATATAGACCTTATTTTTTTTCTATTGTGTTATTGACTGTACGCTTGTTTATTCCATGTGTAACTCAGTGTTTGTGTCGCACTGCTTTACTTTGTCTTGGCCAGGTCGCAGATGTAAATGAGAACTTGTTCTCAACTAGCTTACCTGGTTAAATAAAGGGGAAATAAATAAATTAAATAAAACTCAAGCAGGTCCAGCAGTTCCTCAGGTTTACCAATTTTTACAGGCGTTTTCAACTCAACTTTGGTGAGAGAATGCCAAGAGTGTGCAAAGCTGTCAAGGCAAAGGTTGGCTACTTCAAATATAAAAATATATTTAGATTTGTTTTCACTTTTTTGGTTACTACATGATTCCATATGTGTTATTTCATAGTTCTGATGTCTTCACTATTACACAATGTAGAAATTAGTAAAAATAAAGAAAAATCCCTTTAAGGATTAGGTGTGTCCAAACTTTTGACTGGCACTGTAGGTGAAGGAAAGTAGGCAAGGACAGGAATAAACTTTACACTATTGATTTGTCCCCACGGGCATCCTCACTCACTGTTCATCAATAGTCTTCACTTCAGGCCGGAAGAGGAAACAATCTGGCCTTCCAAGCCCTCACTGTGAGCCCCCATGCTGCCAGGCCCCCGCTGGACACATTTTAATCTGCAACCCAATGCCAAGTGGGGCTGCGCTCTGTGGGATTGGATGTGTCACCCTATCCCCCACTTTGTGTCCCATTACCCAGCAGTTGTAATGCTCACACCAGTGTGACGTGTCTGGGGGTAGCGGGCGGGCAAGGTGAGCTGAGCTGGCCTGAAATGTACATTTAAATTAACCACAGCGACAGCTAGGGAACAGGGGGTGTTACATTACATGTGTGCCGCCCCACATACTCACAAAGAAATACATGCAGATACACAAATACACACACAGAACTAATTTGTGTCACACACTCAAACACACACAGAATGTCTTTCTTCTCTACCACAACACCCCCCCCCCCTCCCCACTCACACACACAGACAAGCATGCTTACTGGGGAGGGCGGGACAGGCCAGCTAGCTGTGTGTGTGGTAAGAAATGTCAGCGAGGGAGGCTTACCATTTATATTTCAGTGCTGTTGAGCCTCCTGCTCATCACGGGAGCCTGCTGTATTTGGGCTTGAGATAAGCTCTGTTAGGATCAATACAACGGCCCTGTAAAGCAGCCAGGGGGAGCAGTGATGTGGAGAAATGCTGATGCATGAGAGAGCATATCACAACAAACAAATGACAAAGGTATTAAAGAATGTCATAGAGTGTCCTTGAGATGACCCTCTATAGTAAGAGGAGGTCAAAATGGATGAACAAGCTACCGGAGACAGAGGACTCTTAAAGCTGAGGTGTTGCCTTAGGGACTAAGGAAGAGTTAGAAGGATGTGACAACGGAAGGCGGCCACTCTGCTGGGCAGCTCAAGGTCACTCGGAGAGAGCTCTACCCAGGCAGGTCACCTCCTGGCCAGGCAACACAGAGAGGGCCAGGTGGTGACACTCTTCCCTCCTCACCACCAGAACTGGGTCACACCGAGTTGATGGATTCCTTTCTTTTTGACTTTCTCTCAAGTCTTTTTATGGCCATCATACATAGTTTATTGGCGTGCTCTGCTCTGAAGGCATTTGGTATTTTTGATGCAGGGATACCCTTGTTGACAAACCCAGTTGTCGGGCATACTGTTCCAACAGCCAATTCCATTATTCATCATCATGTTCTGTGTTAAATCTCACCAATTCATGTAGAATAGACACAAATGCAGCATTTTACGTGTGTTCCTTTACTTGTTCTAATAAGAGATTAAAGTATGTACCGTATGTTGTGTCCTTTGCAACCTGCATAGTAATAATAACGTTATTAAATGCAAATTGGAGTTTTCCTTATTCCATCTAGTTCTAAGGGCAGCTCTGCCTCGAGGGCAGGTCATTTCATTTGATTAAGTTTAGGGGTTGGGGTTGGCTTTTAACATCCTTGTGTGTGGCAACCTGTGAGCCTATTGTTTATTTCCATCTCAGTGTGCTGATTGTTGAGCTTTCATTCAACCTGCTCTGGAGGCAGAGTTGCCCTCAGAACAAGAATGAATAAGGAGTTTTCTCTCTTGGTGTATGTTTTTATTTACCTAGGCAAGTCAGTTAAGAACAACGTCTTGTTTACAATGATGGCCAAATACCCCCTAACCCGGACGACGCTGAGCCAATTGTGCGCTGCCTTATGCTACTCCCAATCACGGCTGGTTGTGATACAACCCGGGATCGAACCAGGGTCTGTAGTGACACCTCTAGCACTGAGCTGCAGTGCCTTAGACCACTGCGCCACTTGGGAGCCCACTGCTGTGTCTTGGTCAATTTTGTTTTATTTCACTCTACTTAACTCCCCTTATCCTATTTCTTCTCTTTCACTCTCCAATCAGAATACATTGAGGAGAAATGGACATGCGTTTCCTTCCATGCATTTCCTCTACTGCAGCAGCAAATGGACTGGCAGGTCATGGAACCCTGAAATGCAGTTTGAGAAAACCCAGGGGAATGGCCACGGGAGACAGCTTGGATCCCACCATGACCCCAGGACCTCTCAGAGACACTAGGAGGAAGAAGAGGGCAGGAGGTGTCCCAATAGTCTTAAGCTTCCTATTCCTTTTCTCCTTTCATTTGTGATATATCTGGGATGTTTTCCTGATCATGTGACACTAATGTCGTGGCTGCCAGTAGTGGGAAGTTTGTGGATTTCAGCTACCGGCAGACTGACTGACTGCGCCCTTCACCACTAGGTAAGTCAGTCGTGGTGTTTCCCTCACCACAGAGGGATAGACTACCGCTACCTCAGAGGTTCCCAAACTTTCTCACTAGGACTACCTGAGTGTCCCAGCAGCTTTTTTCCCACCAGGGTATGACAAGCTAATTTCTTTCCTTTGGGGATTAATAAAGTACAATCTCATCTCTTTCTGTTTCTTGGAACCCACCATGATGCTAGTTCTGCTGAATATAAAAATCGAAACATTTAATTATTCTTTTTTTTTTTCAGCCTTTGTTTTCAAATATTCTATCTAATGAACGTGAGTATGAGCTCTTTCGGACAATTTTAGTCCCGGCGGACTCGCACCAGAGTTTTTGAAGCATCACGAGGAACAAGAGGGAACACAGTAGGGGTTATTTATGCATGAAGGATCATTGTGCCATAGTACGTAGGGATGGCTGTTTCTTTGTCTTGGTGAGAATAATAAAGGATCTTACAGTACAGCTTGGAGGGGTTTCCTGTATAGACCTTCTACTGCAAAGAAATGCAGCTTGTAGGTGTACTGATTTATGTGTGTGTGTGCGTGTGCGAGCGAGCAAGCATGAATTGCATGTGTAAAATTATGCACAGTACAGTACATCAATCAGATCTCTGAGCCTTTAACCGGTATGAGTGTTTCATTGATGAATTATTAATGTGCATCATATTCTAGTACAGTGGCCTGAATACAGTATAGGCAGATTCTAGTACAGGGGCCTGAATACAGTATAGGCAGATTCTAGTACAGTGGCCTGAATACAGTATAGGCAGATTCTAGTACAGTGGCCTGAATACAGTATAGGCAGATTCTAGTACAGGGGCCTGAATACAGTATAGGCAGATTCTAGTACAGGGGCCTGAATACAGTATAGGCAGATTCTAGTACAGTGGCCTGAATACAGTATAGGCAGATTCTAGTACAGTGGCCTGAATACAGTATAGGCAGATTCTAGTACAGGGGCCTGAATACAGTATAGGCAGATTCTAGTACATTGGCCTGAATACAGTATAGGCAGATTCTAGTACAGTGGCCTGAATACAGTATAGGCAGATTCAATTGATGGTCTAGTTCACACATGCACATACATTTGCTGAATTTCTTGAGGTAGAAATAGACCAATCAAATTTAGAAGCAACAATAATAAAAAATGAAATCCATAAAATACATGATTTAATTGAAAAGAACTACATTTCCCTGTTTATAGACTGTATACTGTAAGGATGTTGTACGTAAAACAATAATACGACATGGAAGGATATGAGTGACAGAGTTGTTAATAGAGTTTGTGTTGCTGCTTGTTGCCATACGGTTGTTATTGCTGTTTGACGTGTCCAAAGGACCCAGCACAGGCCCCTTGAGTGGCCCCCTTTTGATAAGAGTGCATCAAGGTGCCTGCATCACTGGATGAATCCCATTTAATCCATTTTAAATCCCAGACAGACTATCCACTCAGTCAACAGGAACTCTTAATGGCCCACTTCTGGTTGAATTATTCATCTGGATTACGTACTGTATGGTGCCCAGGTCTGGACAGGCTTCCTGCATACATGGGCACAAATCCTGTAGCCGCTGTGGCACCCACGTAACAGCCAGGCAGAGCTGTCCTTGGCTGGCCCTGAATGGCCTGGGGTGTGGGTGCAGCTAGGTTACGGCCCTATAGCTAGGTTATGGCTCTATAAGAGTGTGCGGCTCTCCTTGCTTTTTTAAAGTGTTCTACTCTGCTAGCCTGTATACAGTATAGGCAGATTCTAGTACAATGGCCTCGCCTAAACAGGTGTGCGGTTTCTTTCGCCTCCACATACAGCCCTATAACCACCTGTCTTAGCCCTCCAGGCTTATCCCTCCAGCCTTAGCTCCCCTCTGGGTTCTCCTGGCCCTGGGCTATACAACAGTGCTGATGGTAGAAGAGGCCTCGGACTGTTCCTGCTTGGTGGGCAGAGACTTGAGGTACTCCAGGTGGCGGCGGGCGTCCTCTGTGTTGTTCCGGACGTAGTAGACCAGGTAGGAGATGACCATGGTGAACCAGCCGAACATTGTGACCAGCATGGCCACGTCTGTGGTCTTCTTCATCACCACGCACAGGTCCAGGTCCTGGGCCAGCAGGAAGGGCACGCCCTCTGCCCCCACGTCGGGCGGCTCTGACGTCTCGCACACGATGCCCGTCAGCGACAGGGGCTCCAGGTGGATGAAGGGCATGGCCAGCTGCAGGCTGCAGTCGCAGTGCCACGGGTTGTTGGTCAGGTTGGCGCGCGCCCGCAGCCCCTCGAAGGCCTCGGGGTTAAAGTTGACCAGTTTGTTGGAGGACAGGTCCAGAAAGGTGAGCGAGGGCCCCAGGCCCCTGAAGGCCCCTGGCTCCAGCTGGGCCAGCTCATTGTTCGAAAGGTCCAGCTCGCTGAGCATGGGCAGGTCCCAGAAGGCGTTGCTGGGGACCACAGTGAGCAGGTTGAAGTCCAGGTAGATGCGTTCCGTGTCATTGGGCAGGTCCTGGGGGATCTCGGTGAGACGCAGGTTGCTGCACCGCACCGTCTTGCCACGGCCGTCGCTCTCGGAGCAGTAGCAGCCCTGGGAGCAGCTGGTGGCGGCGTGGTGGAAGCAGAAGGTCATCAGTACCAGGCTGTGCAGCAGCAGACACATGACCACCGAGTGGCGCAGTAGCCAGCCACTCTCCAGAAGGGGCATGGTGCGATATGGGCATGTTCCAGAGAAGACCAACCTGGGAGAAGGGGCGGAGCCAGTGTCAACCTCCCCAATGGCTGTCAAGCCTATAGAGAAACAGGAAGCAGGATTGGTGGAGGGAGACAACACAACCTACTGATAGGAGAGGTACAAATTAACACCCTCCAGTAGCTGCAATTCGTCACCAACCATGCAAAAAAATCTACGATAAATAGTGTTTGGCCAGTAACCGAAAGGTTGCTGGTTCGAATCCCGAGCTGACTAGGTGAAAAATCTGTTGACGTGCCCTTGAGCAAGGAACCCTTATTGCTCCTTTAAGTCACTTTGGATAAGAGAATCTGCTAAATGACTAAAATGTAATGTAAAAAAGTTAAAAGTAGATGTGCTCAAGAAAGTTATTTTATACACAGATGCAGGATAACTAGCCCTGCGGTGAGGAGGCAGAGGGGATCTCGCAGTCTTGTTTCAGCACAGTTGGTTGACTAGACCGTGTTTACACGTTTAGCTTTAGGGAAAGGATGAGGATCCAAATCAAAAATCACACTGGCAAAAACAAGCATCAAGCAAAGAGAGCTTTGGTGTCACCGTGAGTCTATGATAATTGACATCCCTGCAGTGCTGGCCTATTTCAGTGCAGAGCTGCTGATACAATTAACATAATCCATGTCTGCACCACAGTGACAGGGATATGAACAAAATGCTTTCGTCCTTAGACATATTTCACAAAAATACCCGCCACATTATATTATACACAATGGGAATGCCGTTCTGTACTATACCTCTAACATTCTACCAACAAGGACTCCAGAATTGATTTTTCTCTTTGAGCTTTGTATATTCTTTGTGCTATTGCGAAATCGTTTACTGTAATTTAGTAACATTGCCAGAGCCGCTTGGCCATTTGGTCATTCAGCGCCACCACTGTGTTCATTAGGCTAATCAATAAACTTACTTATGTGCTCAGAACCAGGGTCATTTTGTCTGAAGTGCAAGTAACACTGAGGTAACAACTTGTTTGTGTGTCCTGTAATTCACACTTTTTATTTTGCATGTAAGCCTCTAAAAAATAGTCTGTCCTCCAACCTTAACACACTTCATTAATACCTGAACACCAACCATCTGCTATCCCATTACTAATCCTCTTAGGGAAAAAACAACTTAATGTCAATGGAACGTCATTGTACGTTGGCCATCCAACACCATTGTAAGGCTAAATGCTAAAACAGCATCAAAGGCAATCAAAACAGCCTTAGCATGTGGTGCGAGCAGCCATATCCTCTCCTGTAAAAAACAATAGAGCTTAAACTCTCTGACTTTGGCTGGTTCTTCAAAATGGCTGGAGACCAGGGCAAGATCCACTTACCCAGATTAAAAAATGAAATCGATCTCTAAGTACCTCTTAGTATCACATGACGGAGGGAGTCGTCTAAGGGACGCATCCTAATAAGACTCATTGCAATAGACCAGACCAGTTGAAGGAATGCCAGGGCAATAGCCCTTGTAATGAGTCTGGGGAGAAAGAGAGATATGTCCAAAGCACCCAGAGTAGATCAAGACCGTCCCTATCAGCCCTGCCCTGTACTTCCTCCTCACAAAGACCCACTCAGATGATTATCCCCAATTCTTCCTTAGTGCTAAACAAAGAAGCCCAACGTATTTTAGTCTGCGGTCTGCACTTATTGAAAGGGTATATAGTGGAACAGCACTGACTACAGATAACACCAAATGCCCAGGGATATGAAAAGGCTGCCTAAATTGAATGGGGTGTAACACGGTGTTCCTGTGTAAGACAAGTGGTAGTTTTTCCATCATGCTCCATGTGGCCCTGACATTTCACTGACTGGGGGAGGGAGGGGGCAGAGGTATGGAGACCCAAGGAAATTGGACACATGAGGACAGAGTTGTGAGAGTCCAAAGAGAGAGAGAGAGAGAGAGGGAGAGATCTGAGGAGAGGAGGTAACATTACAATGACAACGGAGAAGAACACAGAGGAGGAGATTAATGAAATGTATAGTGGAAAGAGGGAAATATTTGCATGTCATGGGCTGAGGAGGATAGCTGTCAATGAAAGGTGGAGGATGGATGACAGAGGGATGGATATGGTGATGGAGAGACAAGAGTGAGTGTGGGATAAAGCTATGGGACATCAGGAGGAGAGAAAGAGAGCTACAACAACCTCATTAAAAGGTCCAATCCGTTTATCTCAATATCAAATAATTGGCAGTGAGTTTTGGAACTCTTTCTTATTGGTCTGTTAACGAATTTAACACATGGTGATGTCACCGTGGATGGCCAAAATTCCCTCCCACCAAAACAATATTTTCAAACAGCTCTTACACTATCATCGTTTTCACTTTCAACCTCAGTGTGGAAATAGATCTATAAACACAGGTAAATCCCGTTCTTGACTGCACTGGGACTTTAAATCAATAGATCAATACATCGGGTTAAATTCATTCTGTCCACAACCCACTGGGCAGAGATGTAATTTCAATGTCTAGTTTTGATTTACATATGGTTGAATAGTCAACTAAGGTGACTTCAACGTTAAACCAATAGAACATGTCACCATGTCATTGGATTTAGGATAGAAGTTGGGTGAGAAAAAAGGAGGACAATGTCAGTGTGCCCTTGAGCAAGGCACTTAACCCTAACTGCTCTTGTAATTCGCTTTAGATAAGAGCGTTTGCTAAATCACGTAAATGTAATTCAACGTCATCACATTGAACGTTTTTGTTGAAATGATGTGGAAACATTGTTGATTCATAATTTAATTTAATTTGACAAGACTCTCAAGACAAGAGCCCAAAGCTCAGTTTTGGCAGTTCATAAATTGACTGCAGTCAATATTACAATAATACATCTCAGGCGCCAAGTGCGCAAGAGTAATCATTTAAACAGGTCCTAAATTTGCTCCACAACTCAGCCAAACAACAGCTTGAGCCGAATGAGATATAGGTTCCCTTTTCATTATTAATCAACATAATAATCATTGAGGAATTAAACTACGATGTCCTCAACGCAAAGGATTGTCAAAGTTGGTCATGTATGATTCGGTGTGATTGTTAATTGTATTATCTTTCTGTCCAGACAACCAATGATAGGCCTAACCTGTCTAAGCAGGTCATGAGGATGATACATGGAAACGGGGCAGAGAGAGAGAGAGAGAGAGAGAGAAGAGCTTTGAGGGAAATATCAATATGTTATTTTGAGATGCAGACACTTAGAGATGAGTCTAACCTTATTACCATGCTCTCCAAACACCACTCTTCGGTCCCTGTCCACCCAAATCACGAAAACATTTGTGTCTGATTAGGAACTCAGATTATTGTTGAATGCCTGCCTGATTTCCATCGGAAGCCCTCGCGCATTTATTTACAGAATAATATATTCTGGTAGAGAAACAGGAACACACGTTTTCATTAAAGGGGCAATACGCAGTTGAAACTATACTATAGAGTCACCACGCTACTGTTTAAGTAAACAGCTAAGGGATAAGGCTGGAGAAATGTAACCACTCAGAAATTCATACACATACCTATGGATACACGGACTGAGCATACTTGATATTATATATACAAGTATAGGGCTATATAGTTAGTGTTTTTTTTATTACATTGTTTACAAACAATGGAATAAAACAAGCTTATATTTTGGGTTTTGATGGGGTAAGCTCGAGGCATTTACAAGTTATATTCTTCAAGAATCAATGGGTACCATACATATAAGTAATTGAAAAGTAAAAAAAAAAAAAAAAAAAAGAATCACAGATTGTCCCTTTAAGCAGAACACAATTTAGATTTATTAGTCCATATAATAATGTACAGCTGCAGGAATTAATTTACATTTTGAATGTTTACCCCTGCCTTTGAAATGTTTTATCAATTCAAATGAAAGCAATGAAGGAATTATTTAAGGATGGATCAAGTTTTTTATTAAATTGTTCACTTTGAAGGGTATTCAGACATACAATACATTCATACATAAAATAACTTAATCATAAATAATGACATGATTACCACTTTGGAAATTATGACGCTATTCTTTACTGTTATTTACACACTCACACATATTTGACCTACTCCTTTTCTCTGCTTTAATATTCAGAAATGTCATTGTAAGCAAAAAGCGTGTCACCAATGCCTCCTGGGGAATTGATAGCTTTTTGATAAGCTAACACGGTGTGGTTTATTCTTAAACAATACTTTTCTGAGCCTGAATGTATTAAATACGTTGCAGTTATTTATTTCCCGTTATAGGCTAAGTGTATCTCAAATAAATAGCCTACAAGATACTGCATGCTGTATTTAAAAGTAGATGTTAATGTCTGTATATTGAAGTCACAATCAAATGCATGCATTTTGCATAAGAACATGCACAAGCATCACTTACATCTTTAGCATTCTTCCTCTCCTTCGCATCGCAACATAATCACTTTAGTTTCAGGACAGTTTCAAATGGTCAAAATATATCAGAATTCATTCCACTCCAAACTGCAATTCGCCAATATTTTCGATCGCATCAATGAGGTCCTCTGTTGCAATTCGGCCAACTTGTGCGAAGACCCACACTGACAACGGTGCGCACACAGTAATGTACCTTTACTTGGGTGCTCGCTCAATGCAGCCTTTCAGTTTCCACGCAACCAGAAAACTAAGCAACACTGCTGTAGCCATCGGAAATTGGCAGGGACACGACACGCAAGGTGAGGCCGCCTATGGATGGCTTCATCCAAGTGTGTGATCCTGCCAATTATGACAAATAATGATGGTGCAAGCGGAAGCCACGGAGCGCAATGCATTTACACACTGAAAGGACATAGGCTACTGAAATCTGAAATCATTTTCCTACATAATAATGAAACTCCATTTGTTTGGTATTATAACGTCTTCCAAAAGCTTGCATTTTGACCAACAGCTTTACAGATTTCAAGTACCCCACCTGTGGTCCCATATATTCTCTATAGTAAACTGAGATTATTCAACAATCTCAGAAGAGTTATGACACAGTTGATATTAGAGATTTATTAGAATACACTGCACACATACACACAGCCATTGATTCTTGAATAATATAACTTATACATGCCTCAAGAGCTTATTTCAACTGTTGTATCTCGTCAATATTAGGAATATGTTCCTAATGTTTTCTACACTCAGTGTATAGGGAAAATGGAGCCATTTGGGAGGCAGTAAGGAAGAGGAGGAGAGAGCACCACCAGTCAGTCAAATGCCTTACATTCGCCATGTAGATTGCTTTACTCCAAGAATTACAAACAATGTAATTGTAAACAAACAGTGTAGCAAAACATGGATCAAACTGTCATTTTGATTCGGTCCTTGCATCTATATGAATTTGAGAGTGGTAACATTTCTCCAGCCCATCCCTGAGCCATTTACCAAAACAGTGTCGAGGCACCTGCTTTGTCATCGTTTGAACTGCAGATTGCACCTTTAAGAAAGTGGGGTTGCCTAATCATGTTTGATCTGCAGGTTGTTGTTTCAGTACTGTGTTGCCCGCTGCCAGTGCTGTGGATATTCGGCTGCGTCCGGGTCTCTTCCTGCCTGCTGCCAACCGATAAGGACGCCGTCCAATCAAAACCACACCGTGATAACAGACACAGGGTGGGGCCCGAGAGTAGCCGCCAAGCAAGCAGTCAGAAGGTATTCATGGCATTGAAATCAATAGAAAGACCACAACTAACTCCCCCACAATGTCCCCTCAAACCTACAAATCAATGTTAATGACCGAATGTGTGTGACTGAATAATGGACTGAATGTATTTGTGTTTGCAAAATAGATCAAGAATGGACTTCATTTGTATTTTTCCCCCGGAGAGACTAAAATGGCTATTGTAATGTATTGGACACATCCTTGAGGCTGGATTATGAAGCTGAAACAGCAGAACATGTGACTAGTTTCTCATCGTCGAGAAACGATCGGGATGGCGTCCCAATTGGCACCCAATTCCATGTATCAGGGACGTCACTAGAGATTGATGGATAGGGGGGGGGGGGTAAGCCTCTTTTAGGGGGGGTCTGGGCATACTCCCCCAGGATTTGATTTAAAGCCCCCAAAATGTATTTTCATCACGTATTGTTAGAGTTACAACTGGTGTAAAATCGATTAAAATAAGGTTATTTTTGGTCAAGGTTGGCTAAAAGTATACCTCATAGTTTGTGTTAGACACTGATCTAATATGTCTTGGTTAAATTCTATCCAAATAAAGAAATTAAAGTCCACTCTGTCCCCATCCATCCAACACCAACAAAAGGCACAAATATGCCTGTACTATCTAGCCAAAATACTTTTTGGATGTTATTTTGAGAGAGAGAGAGAGAAACAAATGTAAAGACATGCAGGTCATACTATACCAGTAGAAAAAAATCTTTATTTAAATTTTACCTTTTTGTTAATTGTTGCTAAAAAATTAACCCAATAATTCAGTCATATGAAACATCTTAAAACAATATCATCCACAATGGAACAAAACTAAATTCAACTAATGAGCCAAATAAAATGTAAAAAACAGAAAAATAATTAGGGATGAAATCTCATTAAAAAAAGTAAGATCCCAAACAAATATTACAACCTATATTACAGAACTGCTCCTCCTGCTTCTCTCTTTTGATGGTTATTTTGTGGTTGGATGCATCAAAGTGTATCTCCTATTTTTAAAGGTGGCAAAGCGGACAATGACACTATTGTGGCTTAGTGGCCCAAGCACTTCACCCGCAATAGACATGACTGCAAGACTTGCAAGCCTTTTCTGACCCATTGTCTTACACAACCAGGAGTGCAGCCGGCGCAGTGCACTAAAGGACCTTTCACAGGAGCAGCTGCTCACTGGAACTGTGAGGGCAACCCGAATGATTTCCTTCAGAGAAGGAAACATATCATCATCCAGGAGGTTATGCACAGCAAGCATATCTTTGGGAGGACGTCCAGCCTCTCTTTTCCGGGCAAGAAAGTTTTTGGCCACCAACATCTCTTCTGTTTTAACATCAATACCGTAGTGCTTGGCAAACTCAGTTGAGCATGATGTATCTAGGAAGTTTGAGTTGGGGTTGCATGCCTGTATGCCTTTGAGCGGACCTGCATCTACAGTCGAGAATCACTGGTCAAGCTCACAAACCATCCTCTCCAAGCAACAACTCTTTTTTAATTGTTTGGGAACATGACAATTCTGTGTCTAAACCCAAGGAAGTCTCCACCACCAAGTCTCTAATTTTCCATTGTTTGCACTTTCTTGCTGCATCTGCCTCTGGAATATTGTGAATTTCAAAGAGTGCTTTGGTTCTGTCATGAAGTTACATGGCAAATGCATCTGTGCGTTTGACTTTCAGTGTGTAACATACAGCTTGTTTGCCGAAACAAGCTTCTGCCAGGTCTACAGTCTCTTTCTGGAGGAACTTGTGGAGTCCCTCAGTTATAGAAAGATGAGACTAAAACATCAGTAGAAAATACACGATGGAGAACTTATGAAGTCCCTCAGTTATAGAAAGAAGGGACTCAAACATCAGTAGCAAATACAGAGAATTTAAGAAGTCCCTCAGTTACAGAAAGAAGGGACTGAATATTCAGTAGCAAATTCAAGGTGGAGAGCTTATAAAGTCCCTCAGTTACAGAAAGAAGGGACTGAAACATCAGTAGTAAATACAGAGAACTTATGAAGCCCCTCAGTTATAGAACGAAGGGACTGAAACATCAGTAGTAAATACAGCAAACTTATGAAGTCCCTCTGTTACAGAAAGAAGGGACTGAAACATCAGTGGCAAATACAGAGAATTTATGAAGTCCCTCAGTTACAGAAAGAAGGGACTGAAACATCAGTAGCAAATACAGAGAATTTATGAAGTCCCTCTGTTATAGAAAGAAGGGGCTGAAACATCCGTGGCAAATACACAGTGGAGAAATTATGAAATCTCTCACTTATAGAAAGAAGGGACTGAAACATCAGTAGCAAATACAGAGAACTTATGAAGTCCCTCAGTTACAGAAAGAAGGGACTGAAACATCAGTAGCAAATACTAAGAATTTATGAAGTCCCTCAGTTACAGAAAGAAGGGACTGAATATTCAGTAGCAAATTCAATGTGGAGAGCATATAAAGTCCCTCAGTTACAGAAAGAAGGGACTGAATATTCAGTAGCAAATTCAAGGTGGAGAGCTTATAAAGTCCCTCAGTTACAGAAAGAAGGGACTGAAACATCAGTAGTAAATACAGAGAACTTATGAAGCCCCTCAGTTATAGAACGAAGGGACTGAAACATCAGTAGTAAATACAGCAAACTTATGAAGTCCCTCTGTTACAGAAAGAAGGGACTGAAACATCAGTGGCAAATACAGATAATTTATGAAGTCCCTCAGTTACAGAAAGAAGGGACTGAAACATCAGTAGCAAATACAGAGAATTTATGAAGTCCCTCTGTTATAGAAAGAAGGGGCTGAAACATCCGTGGCAAATACACAGTGGAGAAATTATGAAATCTCTCACTTATAGAAAGACGGGACTGAAACATCAGTAGCAAATACAGAGAACTTATGAAGTCCCTCAGTTACAGAAAGAAGGGACTGAAACATCAGTAGCAAATACAGAGAATTTATGAAGTCCCTCTGTTATAGAAAGAAGGGGCTGAAACATCCGTGGCAAATACACAGTGGAGAAATTATGAAGTCTCTCAGTTATAGAAAGAGAAGACTGAAACATCAGTAGCAAATACAGAGAACTTATGAAGTCCCTCAGTTACAGAAAGAAGGGACTGAAACATCAGTAGCAAATACAGAGAATTTATGAAGTCCCTCAGTTACAGAAAGAAGGGACTGAAACATCAGTAGCAAATACAGAGAATTTATGAAGTCCCTCTGTTATAGAAAGAAGGGGCTGAAACATCCGTGGCAAATACACAGTGGAGAAATTATGAAATCTCTCACTTATAGAAAGAAGGGACTGAAACATCAGTAGCAAATACAGAGAACTTATGAAGTCCCTCAGTTATAGAAAGAAGGGGCTGATACATCAGTAGCAAATACAGAGAACTTATGAAGTCCCTCTGTTACAGAAACAAGGGACTGAAACATCCGTGGCAAATACACAGTGGAGAAATTATGAAGTCTCTCAGTTATAGAAAGAAGGGACTGAAACATCAGTAGCAAATACAGAGAACTTATGAAGTCCCTCAGTTATAGAAAGAAGGGACTGAAACTTCAGTGGCAAATACACAGTGGAGAACTTATGAAGTCCCTCAGTTACAGAAAGAAGGGGCTGATACATCAGTAGCAAATACAGAGAACTTATGAAGTCCCTCAGTTATAGAAAGAAGGGACTGAAACTTCAGTGGCAAATACACGGTGGAGAACTTATGAAGTCTCTCAGTTATAGAAAGAAGGGACTGAAACATCAGTAGCAAATACAGAGAACTTATGAAGTCCCTCAGTTATAGAAAGAAGGGGCTGATACATCAGTAGCAAATACAGGGAACTTATGAAGTCCCTCTGTTACAGAAACAAGGGACTGAAACATCCGTGGCAAATACACGGTGGAGAACTTATGAAGTCTCTCAGTTATAGAAAGAAGGGACTGAAACATCAGTAGCAAATACAGAGCACTTATGAAGTCCCTCAGTTATAGAAAGATGAGACTAAAACATCAGTAGCAAATACACGATGGAGAACTTATGAAGTCCCTCAGTTACAGAAAGAAGGGACTGAAACATCAGTGGCAAATACACAGTGAAGAACTTCTGAAGTCCATCAGTTATTGAGAGAAGGGACTGAAACATCAGTAGTAAATACAGAGAACTTATGAAGTCCCTCAGTTACAGAAAGAAGGGACTGAAACATCAGTAGCAAATACAGAGTACTTATGAAGTCCCTCAGTTACAGAAAGAAGGGACTGAATCATCAGTAGCAAATTCAAGGTGCAGAGCTTATAAAGTCCCTCAGTTACAGAAAGAAGGGACTGAAACATCAGTAGTAAATACAGAGAACTTATGAAGCCCCTCAGTTATAGAAAGAAGGGACTGAAACATCAGTTGCAAATACACAGTGGAGAAATTATGAAGTCTCTCAGTTATAGAAAGAAGGGACTGAAACATCAGTAGCAAATACAGAGAACTTATGAAGTCCCTCAGTTATAGAAAGAAGGGACTGAAACTTCAGTGGCAAATACACGATGGAGAACTTATGAAGTCCCTCAGTTACAGAAAGAAGGGACTGAAACTTCAGTGGCAAATACACAGTGAAGATCTTCTGAAGTCCCTCAGTTATAGAGAGAAGGGACTGAAACATCAGTAGCAAATACAGAGAACTTATGAAGTCCCTCAGTTATAGAAAGAAGGGACTGAAACATCAGTAGTAAATACAGCGAACTTAAGAAGTCCCTCTGTTACAGCAAGAAGGGACTGAAACATCAGTGGCAAATACACAGTGGAGAAATTATGAAGTCTCTCAGTTATAGAAAGAGAAGACTGAAACATCAGTAGCAAATACAGAGAACTTATGAAGTCCCTCAGTTACAGAAAGAAGGGACTGAAACATCAGTAGCAAATACAGAGAATTTATGAAGTCCCTCAGTTACAGAAAGAAGGGACTGAAACATCAGTAGCAAATACAGAGAATTTATGAAGTCCCTCTGTTACAGAAACAAGGGACTGAAACATCCGTGGAAAATACACAGTGGAGAAATTATGAAGTCTCTCAGTTACAGAAAGAAGGGGCTGAAACATCAGTCACAAATACAGGGAAATTATGAAGTCCCTCTGTTACAGAAACAAGGGACTGAAACATCCGTGGCAAATACACAGTGGAGAAATTATGAAGTCTCTCAGTTACAGAAAGAAGGGGCTGAAACATCAGTCGCAAATACAGGGAAATTATGAAGTCCCTCAGTTATAGAGAGAAGGGACTGAAACATCAGTAGCAAATACAGAGAATTTATGAAGTCCCTCAGTTACAGAAAGAAGGGACTGAAACATCAGTAGCAAATACAGAGAATTTATGAAGTCCCTCTGTTACAGAAACAAGGGACTGAAACATCCGTGGAAAATACACAGTGGAGAAATTATGAAGTCTCTCAGTTACAGAAAGAAGGGGCTGAAACATCAGTCGCAAATACAGGGAAATTATGAAGTCCCTCAGTTACAGAAAGAAGGGACTGAATCATCAGTAGCAAATTCAAGGTGGAGAGCTTATAAAGTCCCTCAGTTTCAGAAAGAAGGGACTGAAACATCAGTAGTAAATACAGAGAACTTATGAAGCCCCTCAGTTATAGAAAGAAGGGACTGAAACATCAGTTGTAAATACAGCGAACTTAAGAAGTCCCTCTGTTACAGCAAGAAGGGACTGAAACATCAATGGCAAATACAGAGAATTTATGAAGTCCCTCTGTTACAGAAAGAAGGGACTGAAACATCAGTAGCAAATACAGAGAATTTATGAAGTCCCTCAGTTACAGAAAGAAGGGACAGAAACATCAGTAGCAAATACAGAGAATTTATGAAGTCCCTCTGTTACAGAAACAAGGGACTGAAACATCCGTGGAAAATACACAGTGGAGAAATTATGAAGTCTCTCTGTTATAGAAAAAAGGGACTGAAACATCAGTAGCAAATACACAGTGAAGATCTTCTGAAGTCCCTCAGTTATAGAGAGAAGGGACTGAAACATCAGTAGCAAATACAGAGAACTTATGAAGTCCCTCAGTTATAGAAAGAAGGGACTGAAACATTAGTTTTAAATACAGAGAACTTATGAAGTCCCTCAGTTATAGAAAGAAGGGACTGAAACATCAGTAGCAAATACAGAGAACTTATGAAGTCCCTCAGTTACAGAAAGAAAGGACTGAAAAATCAGTAGCAAATACAGAGAACTTATGAAGTCCCTCTGTTACAGAAAGATAGGACTGAAACTTCGGTGGCAAATACACGATGGAGAACTTATGAAGTCCCTCAGTTACAGAAAGAAGGGACTGAATCATCAGTAGCAAATTCAAGGTGGAGAGCTTATAAAGTCCCTCAGTTACAGAAAGAAGGGACTGAAACATCAGTAGTAAATAGAGAGAACTTATGAAGCCCCTCAGTTATAGAAAGAAGGGACTGAAACATCAGTAGTAAATACAGCGAACTTATGAAGTCCCTCTGTTACAGAAAGAAGGGACTGAAACATCAGTGGCAAATACACAGTGGAGAAATTATGAAGTATCTCAGTTATAGAAAGAAGGGACTGAAACATCAGTAGCAAATACAGAGAACTTATGAAGTCCCTCAGTTACAGAAAGATAGGACTGAAACTTCAGTGGCAAATACACGATGGAGAACTTATGAAGTCCCTCAGTTACAGAAAGAAGGGACTGAATCATCAGTAGCAAATTCAAGGTGGAGAGCTTATAAAGTCCCTCAGTTACAGAAAGAAGGGACTGAAACATCAGTAGTAAATACAGAGAACTTATGAAGCCCCTCAGTTATAGAAAGAAGGGACTGAAACATCAGTAGTAAATACAGCGAACTTATGAAGTCCCTCTGTTACAGAAAGAAGGGACTGAAACATCAGTGGCAAATACACAGTGGAGAAATTATGAAGTATCTCAGTTATAGAAAGAAGGGACTGAAACATCAGTAGCAAATACAGAGAACTTATGAAGTCCCTCAGTTATAGAAAGAAGGGACTGAAACTTCAGTGGCAAATACACGATGGAGAACTTATGAAGTCCCTCAGTTACAGAAAGAAGGGACTGAAACTTCCGTGGCAAATACACGGTGGAGAACTTATGAAGTCTCTCAGTTATAGAAAGAAGGGACTGAAACATCAGTAGCAAATACAGAGCACTTATGAAGTCCCTCAGTTATAGAAAGATGAGACTAAAACATCAGTAGCAAATACACGATGGAGAACTTATGAAGTCCCTCAGTTACAGAAAGAAGGGACTGAAACTTCAGTGGCAAATACACAGTGAAGAACTTCTGAAGTCCATCAGTTATTGAGAGAAGGGACTGAAACATCAGTAGTAAATACAGAGAACTTATGAAGTCCCTCAGTTACAGAAAGAAGGGACTGAAACATCAGTAGCAAATACAGAGAACTTATGAAGTCCCTCAGTTACAGAAAGAAGGGACTGAAACATCAGTAGCAAATACAGAGTACTTATGAAGTCCCTCAGTTATAGAAAGAAGGGGCTGAAACATCAGTAGTAAATACAGAGGACTTATGAAGTCCCTCAGTTACAGAAAGAAGGGGCTGAAACATCAGTCGCAAATACAGGGAACTTATGAAGTCCCTCAGTTACAGAAAGAAGGGACTGAATCATCAGTAGCAAATTCAAGGTGCAGAGCTTATAAAGTCCCTCTGTTACAGAAAGAAGGAACTGAAACATCAGTGGCAAATACACAGTGGAGAAATTATGAAGTCTCTCAGTTATAGAAAGAAGGGACTGAAACATCAGTAGCAAATACAGGGAACTTATGAAGTCCCTCAGTTATAGAAAGAAGGGGCTGAAACATCAGTAGTAAATACAGAGGACTTATGAAGTCCCTCAGTTACAGAAAGAAGGGACTGAATCATCAGTAGCAAATTCAAGGTGCAGAGCTTATAAAGTCCCTCAGTTACAGAAAGAAGGGACTGAAACATCAGTAGTAAATACAGCGAACTTAAGAAGTCCCTCTGTTACAGAAAGAAGGAACTGAAACATCAGTGGCAAATACACAGTGGAGAAATTATGAAGTCTCTCAGTTATAGAAAGAAGGGACTGAAACATCAGTAGCAAATACAGAGAACTTAAGAAGTCCCTCTGTTACAGAAAGAAGGAACTGAAACATCAGTGGCAAATACACAGTGGAGAAATTATGAAGTCCCTCAGTTATAGAAAGAAGGGACTGAAACTTCAGTGGCAAATACACGATGGAGAACTTATGAAGTCCCTCAGTTACAGAAAGAAGGGACTGAAACTTCAGTGGCAAATACACAGTGAAGATCTTCTGAAGTCCCTCAGTTACAGAAAGAAGGGGCTGAAACATCAGTCGCAAATACAGGGAACTTATGAAGTCCCTCAGTTACAGAAAGAAGGGACTGAAACATCAGTAGTAAATACAGAGAATTATGAAGCCCCTCAGTTATAGAAAGAAGGGACTGAAACATCAGTAGTAAATACAGCGAACTTATGAAGTCCCTCTGTTACAGAAAGAAGGGACTGAAACATCAGTGTCAAATACACAGTGGAGAAATTATGAAGTCTCTCAGTTATAGAAAGAAGGGACTGAAACATCAGTAGCAAATACAGAGAACATATGAAGTCCCTCAGTTATAGAAAGAAGGGACTGAAACTTCAGTGGCAAATACACGATGGAGAACTTATGAAGTCCCTCAGTTACAGAAAGAAGGGACTGAAACTTCAGTGGCAAATACACAGTGAAGATCTTCTGAAGTCCCTCAGTTATAGAGAGAAGGGACTGAAACATCAGTAGCAAATACAGAGAACTTATGAAGTCCCTCAGTTATAGAGAGAAGGGACTGAAACATCAGTAGCAAATACAGAGAACTTATGAAGTCCCTCAGTTATAGAAAGAAGGGACTGAAACATAAGTAGCAAATACAGAGAACTTATGAAGTCCCTCAGTTATAGAAAGAAGGGGCTGAAACATCAGTAGCAAATACAGAGAACTTATGAAGTCCCTCAGTTACAGAAAGAAGGGACAGAAACTTCAGTGGCAAATACACAGTGAAGAACTTCTGAAGTCCCTCAGTTATAGAGAGAAGGGACTGAAACATCAGTAGTAAATACAGCGAACTTATGAAGTCCCTCTGTTACAGAAAGAAGGGACTGAAACATCAGTGTCAAATACACAGTGGAGAAATTATGAAGTCTCTCAGTTATAGAAAGAAGGGACTGAAACATCAGTAGCAAATACAGAGAACTTATGAAGTCCCTCAGTTATAGAAAGAAGGGACTGAAACTTCAGTGGCAAATACACGATGGAGAACTTATGAAGTCCCTCAGTTACAGAAAGAAGGGACTGAAACTTCAGTGGCAAATACACAGTGAAGATCTTCTGAAGTCCCTCAGTTATAGAGAGAAGGGACTGAAACATCAGTAGCAAATACAGAGAACTTATGAAGTCCCTCAGTTATAGAAAGAAGGGACTGAAACATCAGTAGCAAATACAGAGAACTTATGAAGTCCCTCAGTTATAGAAAGAAGGGACTGAAACATCAGTACAAATACAGAGAACTTATGAAGTCCCTCAGTTATAGAAAGAAGGGCTGAAACATCAGTAGCAAATACAGAGAACTTATGAAGTCCCTCAGTTACAGAAAGAAGGGACTGAAACTTCAGTGGCAAATACACAGTGAAGAACTTCTGAAGTCCCTCAGTTATAGAGAGAAGGGACTGAAACATCAGTAGTAAATACAGAGAACTTATGAAGTCCCTCAGTTACAGAAAGAAGGGACTGAAACATCAGTAGCAAATACAGAGAACTTATGAAGTCCCTCAGTTACAGAAAGAAGGGACTGAAACATCAGTAGCAAATACAGAGAACTTATGAAGTCCCTCAGTTACAGAAAGAAGGGACTGAAACATCAGTAGTAAATACAGAGAACTTATGAAGCCCCTCAGTTATAGAAAGAAGGAACTGAAACATCAGTAGCAAATACAGAGAGAACTTATGAAGTCCCTCAGTTATAGAAAGAAGGGACTGAAACATCAGTAGCAAATACAGAGAACTTATGAAGTCCCTCAGTTATAGAAAGAAGGGACTGAAACATCAGTCGCAAATACAGATGGAGAACTTATGAAGTCCCTCAGTTACAGAAAGAAGGGACTGAAACTTCAGTGGCAAATACACAGTGAAGATCTTCTGAAGTCCCTCAGTTATAGAGAGAAGGGACTGAAACATCAGTAGCAAATACAGAGAACTTATGAAGTCCCTCAGTTACAGAAAGAAGGGACTGAAACATCAGTAGTAAATACAGAGAACTTATGAAGTCCCTCAGTTACAGAAAGAAGGGGCTGAAACATCAGTCGCAAATACAGGGAACTTATGAAGTCCCTCAGTTACAGAAAGAAGGGACTGAAACATCAGTAGTAAATACAGAGAACTTATGAAGCCCCTCAGTTATAGAAAGAAGGGACTGAAACATCAGTAGCAAATACAGTGGAGAACTTATGAAGTCCCTCAGTTACAGAAAGAAGGACTGAAACATCAGTAGCAAATACATGGAGAACTTATGAAGTCCCTCAGTTACAGAAAGAAGGGACTGAAACATCAGTAGCAAACTGAAACTTATGAAGTCCCTCAGTTATAGAAAGAAGGGACTGAAACATCAGTAGTAAATACAGAGAACTTATGAAGTCCCTCAGTTACAGAAAGAAGGGACTGAAACATCAGTAGCAAATACAGAGAACTTATGAAGTCCCTCAGTTACAGAAAGAAGGGACTGAAACATCAGTAGCAAATACAGAGAACTTATGAAGTCCCTCAGTTATAGAAAGAAGGGACTGAAACATCAGTAGTAAATACAGAGAACTTATGAAGTCCCTCAGTTACAGAAAGAAGGGACTGAAACATCAGTAGTAAATACAGAGAACTTATGAAGTCCCTCAGTTATAGAAAGAAGGGACTGAAACATCAGTAGCAAATACAGTGGAGAACTTATGAAGTCCCTCAGTTACAGAAAGAAGGGACTGAAACATCAGTACAGAGCTTATGAAGTCCCTCAGTTACAGAAAGAAGGGACTGAAACATCAGTAGCAAATACAGAACTTATGAAGTCCCTCAGTTATAGAAAGAAGGGACTGAAACATCAGTAGTAAATACAGAGAGAACTTATGAAGTCCCTCAGTTATAGAAAGAAGGGACTGAAACATCAGTAGCAAATACAGAGAACTTATGAAGTCCCTCAGTTACAGAAAGAAGGGGACTGAAACATCAGTGGCAAATACACGATGGAGAACTTATGAAGTCCCTCAGTTACAGAAAGAAGGGACTGAAACATCAGTAGCAAATTACAAGGTGGAGATCTTATGAAGTCCCTCAGTTATAGAAAGAAGGGACTGAAACATCAGTAGCAAATACAGAGAACTTATGAAGTCCCTCAGTTATAGAAAGAAGGGACTGAAACATCAGTAGTAAATACAGAGAACTTATGAAGTCCCTCAGTTACAGAAAGAAGGGACTGAAACATCAGTGGCAAATACACAGTGGAGAACTTATGAAGTCTCTCAGTTACAGAAAGAAGGGACTGAAACATCAGTAGCAAATACAGAGAACTTATGAAGTCCCTCAGTTATAGAAAGAAGGGACTGAAACATCAGTGTAAATACAGTGGAGAACTTATGAAGTCCCTCAGTTATAGAAAGAAGGGACTGAAACATCAGTAGTAAATACAGAGAACTTATGAAGTCCCTCAGTTATAGAAAGAAGGGACTGAAACATCAGTAGCAAATACACAGTGGAGAACTTATGAAGTCCCTCAGTTATAGAAAGAAGGGACTGAAACATCAGTAGCAAATACGATGGAGAACTTATGAAGTCCCTCAGTTACAGAAAGAAGGGACTGAAACATCAGTGGCAAATACACAGTGAAGATCTTCTGAAGTCCCTCAGTTACAGAAAGAAGGGACTGAAACATCAGTAGCAAATACAGAGAACTTATGAAGTCCCTCAGTTACAGAAAGAAGGGACTGAAACATCAGTAGCAAATACAGTGGAGAAATTATGAAGTCTCTCAGTTATAGAAAGAAGGGACTGAAACATCAGTAGCAAATACAGAGAACTTATGAAGTCCCTCAGTTACAGAAAGAAGGGACTGAAACATCAGTAGCAAATACAGAGAACTTATGAAGTCCCTCAGTTATAGAAAGAAGGGACTGAAACATCAGTAGTAAATACAGAGAACTTATGAAGTCCCTCAGTTATAGAAAGAAGGGACTGAAACATCAGTGGCAAATACACAGATGGAGAACTTATGAAGTCCCTCAGTTACAGAAAGAAGGGACTGAAACATCAGTGGCAAATACACAGTGAAGATCTTATGAAGTCCCTCAGTTATAGAAAGAAGGGACTGAAACATCTGAAACATCTTATAAAGTCCCTCAGTTACAGAAAGAAGGGACTGAAACATCAGTAGTAAATACAGAGAACTTATGAAGTCCCTCAGTTATAGAAAGAAGGGACTGAAACATCAGTAGTAAATATGAAGTCCCTCAGTTACAGAAAGAAGGGACTGAAACATCAGTAGCAAATACAGAGAACTTATGAAGTCCCTCAGTTACAGAAAGAAGGGACTGAAACATCAGTGGCAAATACAGAGAACTTATGAAGTCCCTCAGTTACAGAAAGAAGGGACTGAAACATCAGTAGCAAATACAGAGAACTTATGAAGTCCCTCAGTTATAGAAAGAAGGGACTGAAACATCAGTAGTAAATACAGAGAACTTATGAAGTCCCTCAGTTATAGAAAGAAGGGACTGAAACATCAGTAGTAAATACAGAGAACTTATGAAGTCCCTCAGTTACAGAAAGAAGGGACTGAAAATCAGTAGCAAATACACAGAGTACTTATGAAGTCCCTCAGTTATAGAAAGAAGGGACTGAAACATCAGTACAAATACAGAGAACTTATGAAGTCCCTCAGTTACAGAAAGAAGGGACTGAAACATCAGTAGCAAATACACAGTGGAGAACTTAAAGTCCTCAGTTATAGAAAGAAGGGACTGAAACATCAGTGGCAAATACAGAGAACTTATGAAGTCCCTCAGTTACAGAAAGAAGGGACTGAAACATCAGTAGTAAATACAGAGAACTTATGAAGTCCCTCAGTTACAGAAAGAAGGGACTGAAACATCAGTAGCAAATACAGAGAAGTCCTCAGTTATAGAAAGAAGGACTGAAACATCAGTAGCAAATACAGGGAACTTATGAAGTCCCTCAGTTACAGAAAGAAGGGACTGAAACATCAGTAGGAAAACACAGAACTTATAAAGTCCCTCAGTTACAGAAAGAAGGGACTGAAACATCAGTAGCAAATACACAGTGGAGAACTTATGAAGTCCTCAGTTATAGAAAGAAGGACTGAAACATCAGTAGCAAATACAAGAACTTATGAAGTCCCTCAGTTATAGAAAGAAGGGACTGAAACATCAGTAGCAAATACAGAGAATTATGAAGTCCCTCAGTTATAGAAAGAAGGGACTGAAACATCAGTAGTAAATACAGAGAACTTATGAAGTCCCTCAGTTACAGAAAGAAGGGACTGAAACATCAGTGGCAAATACACAGTGGAGAAATTATGAAGTCTCTCAGTTATAGAAAGAAGGGACTGAAACATCAGTAGCAAATACAGAGAACTTATGAAGTCCCTCAGTTATAGAAAGAAGGGACTGAAACATCAGTGGCAAATACACAATGGAGAACTTATGAAGTCCCTCAGTTACAGAAAGAAGGGACTGAAACATCAGTGGCAAATACACAGTGAAGATCTTCTGAAGTCCCTCAGTTATAGAGAGAAGGGACTGAAACATCAGTAGCAAATACAGAGAACTTATGAAGTCCCTCAGTTATAGAAAGAAGGGACTGAAACATCAGTAGCAAATACAGAGAACTTATGAAGTCCCTCAGTTATAGAAAGAAGGGGCTGAAACATCAGTCGCAAATACAGGGGATTTATGAAGTCCCTCAGTTATAGAAAGAAGGGACTGAAACATCAGTAGCAAATACAGAGAACTTATGAAGTCCCTCAGTTATAGAAAGAAGGGACTGAAACTTCAGTGGCAAATACACGATGGAGAACTTATGAAGTCCCTCAGTTACAGAAAGAAGGGACTGAAACATCAGTAGCAAATACAGAGAACTTATGAAGTCCCTCAGTTATAGAAAGAAGGGACTGAAACATCAGTAGCAAATAGAGAGAACTTATGAAGTCCCTCAGTTATAGAAAGAAGGGACTGAAACATCAGTAGTAAATACAGAGAACTTATGAAGTCCCTCAGTTACAGAAAGAAGGGACTGAAACATCAGTAGCAAATACAGAGAACTTATGAAGTCCCTCAGTTATAGAAAGAAGGGGCTGAAACATCAGTAGTAAATACAGAGGACTTATGAAGTCCCTCAGTTACAGAAAGAAGGGACTGAAACATCAGTAGCAAATACAGAGAACTTATGAAGTCCGTCAGTTATAGAAAGAAGGGCTGAAACATCAGTAGCAAATACAGAGGACTTATGAAGTCCCTCAGTTACAGAAAGAAGGGACTGAATCATCAGTAGGAAATTCAAGGTGGAGAGCTTATAAAGTCCCTCAGTTACAGAAAGAAGGGACTGAAACATCAGTAGTAAATACAGAGAACTTATGAAGTCCGTCAGTTATAGAAAGAAGGGACTGAAACATCAGTCGCAAATACAGGGGACTTATGAAGTCCCTCAGTTACAGAAAGAAGGGACTGAATCATCAGTAGGAAATTCAAGGTGGAGAGCTTATAAAGTCCCTCAGTTACAGAAAGAAGGGACTGAAACATCAGTGGCAAATACACAGTGGAGAAATTATGAAGTCTCTCAGTTATAGAAAGAGAAGACTGAAACATCAGTAGCAAATACAGAGAACTTATGAAGTCCCTCAGTTATAGAAAGAAGGGACTGAAACATCAGTGGCAAATACACAGTGGAGAAATTATGAAGTCTCTCAGTTATAGAAAGAAGGGACTGAAACATCAGTAGCAAATACAGAGAACTTATGAAGTCCCTCAGTTATAGAAAGAAGGGACTGAAACATCAGTGGCAAATACACAGTGGAGAAATTATGAAGTCTCTCAGTTATAGAAAGAAGGGACTGAAACATCAGTAGCAAATACAGAGAACTTATGAAGTCCCTCAGTTATAGAAAGAAGGGACTGAAACATCAGTGGCAAATACACAGTGAAGATCTTCTGAAGTCCCTCAGTTATAGAGAGAAGGGACTGAAACATCAGTAGCAAATACAGAGAACTTATGAAGTCCCTCAGTTATAGAAAGAAGGGACTGAAACATCAGTAGTAAATACAGAGAACTTATGAAGTCCCTCAGTTACAGAAAGAAGGGACTGAAACATCAGTAGCAAATACAGAGAACTTATGAAGTCCCTCTGTTACAGAAACAAGGGACTAAAACATCAGTAGCAAATACAGAGAATTTATGAAGTCCCTCAGTTACAGAAAGAAGGGACTGAAACATCAGTAGCAAATACAGAGAATTTATGAAGTCCCTCTGTTACAGAAACAAGGGACTGAAACATCAGTGGCAAATACACAGTGGAGAAATTATGAAGTCTCTCAGATATATAAAGAGAAGACTGAAACATCAGTAGCAAATACAGAGAACTTATGAAGTCCCTCAGTTACAGAAAGAAGGGACTGAAACATCAGTAGCAAATACAGAGAATTTATGAAGTCCCTCTGTTACAGAAACAAGGGACTGAAACATCCGTGGAAAATACACAGTGGAGAAATTATGAAGTCTCTCAGTTATAGAAAAAAGGGACTGAAACATCAGTAGCAAATACAGAGAACTTATGAAGTCCCTCAGTTATAGAAAGAAGGGACTGAAACTTCAGTGGCAAATACACGATGGAGAACTTATGAAGTCCATCAGTTACAGAAAGAAGGGACTGAAACTTCAGTGGCAAATACACAGTGAAGAACTTCTGAAGTCCCTCAGTTATAGAGAGAAGGGACTGAAACATCAGTAGTAAATACAGAGAACTTATGAAGTCCCTCAGTTACAGAAAGAAGGGACTGAAACATCAGTAGCAAATACAGAGAACTTATGAAGTCCCTCAGTTACAGAAAGAAGGGACTGAAACATCAGTAGCAAATACAGATAATTTATGAAGTCCCTCTGTTACAGAAACAAGGGACTGAAACATCCGTGGCAAATACACAGTGGAGAAATTATGAATTCTCTCAGTTATAGAAAGAAGGGACTGAAACATCAGTAGCAAATACAGAGAACTTATGAAGTTCCTCAGTTACAGAAAGAAGGGACTGAAACATTAGTTTTAAATACAGAGAACTTATGAAGTCCCTCAGTTATAGAAAGAAGGGACTGAAACATCAGTAGCAAATACAGAGAACTTATGAAGTCCCTCTGTTACAGAAAGATGGGACTGAAACTTCAGTGGCAAATACACGATGGAGAACTTATGAAGTCCCTCAGTTACAGAAAGAAGGGACTGAATCATCAGTAGCAAATTCAAGGTGGAGAGCTTATAAAGTCCCTCTGTTACAGAAAGAAGGGACTGAAACATCAGTGGCAAATACACAGTGGAGAAATTATGAAGTCTCTCAGTTATAGAAAGAAGGGACTGAAACATCAGTAGTAAATACAGAGAACTTATGAAGTCCCTCAGTTACATAAAGAAGGGGCTAAAACATCAGTCGCAAATACAGGGAACTTATGAAGTCCCTCAGTTACAGAAAGAAGGGACTGAATCATCAGTAGCAAATTCAAGGTGGAGAGCTTATAAAGTCCCTCAGTTACAGAAAGAAGGGACTGAAACATCAGTAGTAAATACAGAGAACTTAAGAAGTCCCTCTGTTACAGAAAGAAGGAACTGAAACATCAGTGGCAAATACACAGTGGAGAAATTATGAAGTCCCTCAGTTACAGAAAGAAGGGACTGAAACTTCAGTGGCAAATACACAGTGAAGAACTTCTGAAGTCCCTCAGTTATAGAGAGAAGGGACTGAAACATCAGTAGCAAATAGAGAGAACTTATAAAGTCCCTCAGTTATAGAAAGAAGGGACTGAAACATCAGTAGTAAATACAGAGAACTTATGAAGTCCCTCAGTTATAGAAAGAAGGGACTGAAACATCAGTAGCAAATACAGAGAACTTATGAAGTCCCTCAGTTATAGAAAGAAGGGACTGAAACATCAGTAGCAAATACAGAGTGGGAACTTATGAAGTCCCTCAGTTATAGAAAGAAGGGACTGAAACATCAGTAGCAAATACAGAGAACTTATGAAGTCCCTCAGTTATAGAAAGAAGGGGCTGAAACATCAGTAGTAAATACAGAGGACTTATGAAGTCCTCAGTTATAGAGAGAAGGGACTGAAACATCAGTAGCAAATAGAGAGAACTTATAAAGTCCCTCAGTTATAGAAAGAAGGGACTGAAACATCAGTAGTAAATACAGAGAACTTATGAAGTCCCTCAGTTACAGAAAGAAGGGACTGAAACATCAGTAGCAAATACATAGTACTTATGAAGTCCCTCAGTTATAGAAAGAAACTGAAACATCAGTAGCAAATACAGGAACTTATGAAGTCCCTCTAGAAAGAAGGGACTGAAACATCAGTAGTAAATACAGAGGACTTATGAAGTCCCTCAGTTACAGAAAGAAGGGACTGAAACATCAGTAGCAAATACAGAGAACTTATGAAGTCCCTCAGTTATAGAAAGAAGGGCTGAAACATCAGTCGCAAATACAGGGGACTTATGAAGTCCCTCAGTTACAGAAAGAAGGGACTGAATCATCAGTAGGAAATCAAGGTGGAGAACTTATAAAGTCCCTCAGTTACAGAAAGAAGGGACTGAAACATCAGTAGTAAATACAGAGAACTTATGAAGTCCCTCAGTTACAGAAAGAAGGAACTGAAACATCAGTAGCAAATACACAGTGGAGAACTTATGAAGTCCCTCAGTTATAGAAAGAAGGGACTGAAACATCAGTAGAAGGGAACTTATGAAGTCCTCAGTTACAGAAAGAAGGGACTGAAACATCAGTAGCAAATACAGAGAACTTATGAAGTCCCTCAGTTATAGAAAGAAGGGACTGAAACATCAGTAGTAAATACAGGTGGAGAACTTATGAAGTCCTCAGTTACAGAAAGAAGGAACTGAAACATCAGTGGCAAATACACAGTGGAGAAATTATGAAGTCTCTCAGTTACAGAAAGAAGGGACTGAAACATCAGTGGCAAATGCACAGTGAAGAACTTCTGAAGTCCCTCAGTTATAGAGAGAAGGGACTGAAACATCAGTAGTAAATACAGAGAACTTATGAAGTCCCTCAGTTACAGAAAGAAGGGACTGAAACATCAGTAGCAAATACAGAGAACTTATGAAGTCCCTCAGTTATAGAAAGAAGGGACTGAAACATCAGTAGTAAATACAGAGGACTTATGAAGTCCCTCAGTTACAGAAAGAAGGGACTGAAACATCAGTAGCAAATCAGGTGGAGAGCTTATGAAGTCCCTCAGTTACAGAAAGAAGGGACTGAAACATCAGTAGTAAATACAGAGAACTTATGAAGTCCCTCAGTTATAGAAAGAAGGGACTGAAACATCAGTAGTAAATACAGAGAACTTATGAAGTCCCTCTGTTACAGAAAGAAGGGACTGAAACATCAGTGGCAAATACACAGTGGAGAAATTATGAAGTCTCTCAGTTATAGAAAGAAGGGACTGAAACATCAGTAGCAAATACAGAGAACTTATGAAGTCCCTCAGTTATAGAAAGAAGGGACTGAAACTTCAGTGGCAAATACACGATGGAGAACTTATGAAGTCCCTCAGTTACAGAAAGAAGGGACTGAAACTTCAGTGGCAAATACACAGTGAAGATCTTCTGAAGTCCCTCAGTTATAGAGAGAAGGGACTGAAACATCAGTAGCAAATACAGAGAACTTATGAAGTCCCTCAGTTATAGAGAGAAGGGACTGAAACATCAGTAGCAAATACAGAGAACTTATGAAGTCCCTCAGTTATAGAAAGAAGGGACTGAAACATCAGTAGCAAATACAGAGAACTTATGAAGTCCCTCAGTTATAGAAAGAAGGGGCTGAAACATCAGTCGCAAATACAGGGGATTTATGAAGTCCCTCAGTTATAGAAAGAAGGGACTGAAACATCAGTAGCAAATACAGAGAACTTATGAAGTCCCTCAGTTATAGAAAGAAGGGACTGAAACTTCAGTGGCAAATACACGATGGAGAACTTATGAAGTCCCTCAGTTACAGAAAGAAGGGACTGAAACATCAGTAGTAAATACAGAGAACTTATGAAGTCCCTCAGTTACAGAAAGAAGGGACTGAAACATCAGTAGCAAATACAGAGTACTTATGAAGTCCCTCAGTTATAGAAAGAAGGGGCTGAAACATCAGTAGTAAATACAGAGGACTTATGAAGTCCCTCAGTTACAGAAAGAAGGGACTGAAACATCAGTAGCAAATACAGAGAACTTATGAAGTCCTCAGTTATAGAAAGAAGGGCTGAAACATCAGTAGCAAATACAGGGGACTTATGAAGTCCCTCAGTTACAGAAAGAAGGGACTGAATCATCAGTAGGAAATTCAGGTGGAGAACTTATGAAGTCCCTCAGTTACAGAAAGAAGGGACTGAAACATCAGTAGTAAATACAGAGAACTTATGAAGTCCCTCAGTTACAGAAAGAAGGGACTGAAACATCAGTAGCAAATACAGAGAACTTATGAAGTCCCTCAGTTACAGAAAGAAGGGACTGAAACATCAGTAGCAAATACAGAGAACTTATGAAGTCCCTCAGTTATAGAAAGAAGGGACTGAAACATCAGTAGTAAATACAGAGGACTTATGAAGTCCCTCAGTTACAGAAAGAAGGGACTGAAACATCAGTAGCAAATACAGAGAACTTATGAAGTCCCTCAGTTACAGAAAGAAGGGACTGAATCATCAGTAGCAAATTCAAGGTGCAGAGCTTATAAAGTCCCTCAGTTACAGAAAGAAGGGACTGAAACATCAGTAGTAAATACAGAACTTTGAAGTCCTCTGTTACAGAAAGAAGGAACTGAAACATCAGTGGCAAATACACAGTGGAGAAATTATGAAGTCTCTCAGTTATAGAAAGAAGGGACTGAAACATCAGTAGCAAATACAGAGAACTTATGAAGTCCCTCAGTTACAGAAAGAAGGGACTGAAACATCAGTAGTAAATACAGAGAACTTATGAAGCCCCTCAGTTATAGAAAGAAGGGACTGAAACATCAGTAGTAAATACAGCGAACTTAAGAAGTCCCTCTGTTACAGAAAGAAGGAACTGAAACATCAGTGGCAAATACACAATGGAGATCTTATGAAGTCCCTCAGTTACAGAAAGAAGGGACTGAAACATCAGTGGCAAATACACAGTGAAGAAGAAGTCCCTCAGTTATAGAGAGAAGGGACTGAAACATCAGTAGTAAATACAGAGAACTTATGAAGTCCCTCAGTTACAGAAAGAAGGGACTGAAACATCAGTAGCAAATACAGAGAACTTATGAAGTCCCTCAGTTACAGAAAGAAGGGACTGAAACATCAGTAGCAAATACAGAGGACTTATGAAGTCCCTCAGTTACAGAAAGAAGGGACTGAATCATCAGTAGCAAATTCAAGGTGCAGAGCTTATAAAGTCCCTCAGTTACAGAAAGAAGGGACTGAAACATCAGTAGTAAATACAGAGAACTTAGAAGTCCCTCTGTTACAGAAAGAAGGAACTGAAACATCAGTGGCAAATACACAGTGGAGAAATTATGAAGTCCCTCAGTTATAGAAAGAAGGGACTGAAACATCAGTAGCAAATACAGAGAACTTATGAAGTCCCTCAGTTATAGAAAGAAGGGACTGAAACATCAGTGGCAAATACACGATGGAGAACTTATGAAGTCCCTCAGTTACAGAAAGAAGGGACTGAAACTTCAGTGGCAAATACACAGTGAAGAGAAGTCCCTCAGTTATAGAGAGAAGGGACTGAAACATCAGTAGCAAATACAGAGAACTTTGAAGTCCCTCAGAGAAAGAAGGGACTGAAACATCAGTAGCAAATACAGAGAATTTATGAAGTCCCTCAGTTATAGAAAGAAGGGACTGAAACATCAGTGGCAAATACACAGTGGAGAAATTATGAAGTCCTCAGTTACAGAAAGAAGGGACTGAAACATCAGTAGCAAATACAGTGAAGAACTTATGAAGTCCCTCAGTTATAGAGAGAAGGGACTGAAACATCAGTAGTAAATACAGAGAACTTATGAAGTCCTCAGTTACAGAAAGAAGGGACTGAAACATCAGTAGCAAATACAGAGAACTTATGAAGTCCCTCAGTTACAGAAATAATGGACTGAAACATCAGTAGCAAATACAAGGTGGAGAGCTTATAAAGTCCCTCAGTTACAGAAAGAAGGGACTGAAACATCAGTAGAACTTATGAAGTCCCTCTGTTACAGAAAGAAGGGACTGAAACATCCGTGGCAAATACACAGTGGAGAAATTATGAAGTCTCTCAGTTATAGAAAGAAGGGACTGAAACATCAGTAGCAAATACAGAGAACTTATGAAGTCCCTCAGTTATAGAAAGAAGGGACTGAAACATCAGTAGCAAATACACGATGGAGAACTTATGAAGTCCCTCAGTTACAGAAAGAAGGGACTGAAACTTCAGTGGCAAATACACAGTGAAGATCTTCTGAAGTCCCTCAGTTATAGAGAGAAGGGACTGAAACATCAGTAGCAAATACAGAGAACTTATGAAGTCCCTCAGTTATAGAAAGAAGGGACTGAAACATCAGTAGCAAATACAGAGAACTTATGAAGTCCCTCAGTTATAGAAAGAAGGGACTGAAACATCAGTCGCAAATACAGGGGACTTATGAAGTCCCTCAGTTACAGAAAGAAGGGACTGAATCATCAGTAGCAAATACAGAGAACTTATGAAGTCCCTCAGTTATAGAAAGAAGGGACTGAAACATCAGTAGCAAATACACTATGGAGAACTTATGAAGTCCCTCAGTTACAGAAAGAAGGGACTGAAACTTCAGTGGCAAATACACAGTGAAGAACTTCTGAAGTCCCTCAGTTATAGAGAGAAGGGACTGAAACATCAGTAGCAAATAGAGAGAACTTATGAAGTCCCTCAGTTATAGAAAGAAGGGACTGAAACATCAGTAGTAAATACAGAGAACTTATGAAGTCCCTCAGTTACAGAAAGAAGGGACTGAAACATCAGTAGCAAATACAGAGTACTTATGAAGTCCCTCAGTTATAGAAAGAAACTGAAACATCAGTAGTAAATACAGAGAACTTATGAAGTCCCTCAGTTACAGAAAGAAGGGACTGAAACATCAGTAGCAAATACAGAGAACTTATGAAGTCCCTCAGTTATAGAAAGAAGGAACTGAAACATCAGTGGCAAATACACATGGAGAACTTATGAAGTCCCTCAGTTACAGAAAGAAGGGACTGAAACATCAGTGGCAAATACACAGTGGAGATCTATGAAGTCCCTCAGTTATAGAGAGAAGGGACTGAAACATCAGGCAAATACAGAGAACTTATGAAGTCCCTCAGTTACAGAAAGAAGGGACTGAAACATCAGTAGCAAATACAGAGAACTTATGAAGTCCCTCAGTTATAGAAAGAAGGGACTGAAACATCAGTAGCAAATACAGAGAACTTATGAAGTCCCTCAGTTATAGAAAGAAGGGGCTGAAACATCAGTCGCAAATACAGGGGATTTATGAAGTCCCTCAGTTATAGAAAGAAGGGACTGAAACATCAGTAGCAAATACAGAGAACTTATGAAGTCCCTCAGTTATAGAAAGAAGGGACTGAAACTTCAGTGGCAAATACACGATGGAGAACTTATGAAGTCCCTCAGTTACAGAAAGAAGGGACTGAAACATCAGTAGTAAATACAGAGAACTTATGAAGTCCCTCAGTTACAGAAAGAAGGGACTGAAACATCAGTAGCAAATACAGAGTACTTATGAAGTCCCTCAGTTATAGAAAGAAGGGGCTGAAACATCAGTAGTAAATACAGAGGACTTATGAAGTCCCTCAGTTACAGAAAGAAGGGACTGAAACATCAGTAGCAAATACAGAGAACTTATGAAGTCCGTCAGTTATAGAAAGAAGGTGCTGAAACATCAGTCGCAAATACAGGGGACTTATGAAGTCCCTCAGTTACAGAAAGAAGGGACTGAATCATCAGTAGGAAATTCAAGGTGGAGAGCTTATAAAGTCCCTCAGTTACAGAAAGAAGGGACTGAAACATCAGTAGTAAATACAGAGAACTTATGAAGTCCCTCAGTTACAGAAAGAAGGGACTGAAACATCAGTAGCAAATACAGAGAACTTATGAAGTCCCTCAGTTACAGAAAGAAGGGACTGAAACATCAGTAGCAAATACAGAGTACTTATGAAGTCCCTCAGTTATAGAAAGAAGGGACTGAAACATCAGTAGTAAATACAGAGGACTTATGAAGTCCCTCAGTTACAGAAAGAAGGGGCTGAAACATCAGTCGCAAATACAGAGAACTTATGAAGTCCCTCAGTTACAGAAAGAAGGGACTGAATCATCAGTAGCAAATTCAAGGTGCAGAGCTTATAAAGTCCCTCAGTTACAGAAAGAAGGGACTGAAACATCAGTAGTAAATACAGCGAACTTAAGAAGTCCCTCTGTTACAGAAAGAAGGAACTGAAACATCAGTGGCAAATACACAGTGGAGAAATTATGAAGTCTCTCAGTTATAGAAAGAAGGGACTGAAACATCAGTAGCAAATACAGGGAACTTATGAAGTCCCTCAGTTACAGAAAGAAGGGACTGAAACATCAGTAGTAAATACAGAGAACTTATGAAGCCCCTCAGTTATAGAAAGAAGGGACTGAAACATCAGTAGTAAATACAGCGAACTTAAGAAGTCCCTCTGTTACAGAAAGAAGGAACTGAAACATCAGTGGCAAATACACAGTGGAGAAATTATGAAGTCTCTCAGTTACAGAAAGAAGGGACTGAAACATCAGTGGCAAATACACAGTGAAGAACTTCTGAAGTCCCTCAGTTATAGAGAGAAGGGACTGAAACATCAGTAGTAAATACAGAGAACTTATGAAGTCCCTCAGTTACAGAAAGAAGGGACTGAAACATCAGTAGCAAATACAGAGTACTTATGAAGTCCCTCAGTTATAGAAAGAAGGGGCTGAAACATCAGTATTAAATACAGAGGACTTATGAAGTCCCTCAGTTACAGAAAGAAGGGACTGAATCATCAGTAGCAAATTCAAGGTGCAGAGCTTATAAAGTCCCTCAGTTACAGAAAGAAGGGACTGAAACATCAGTAGTAAATACAGCGAACTTAAGAAGTCCCTCTGTTACAGAAAGAAGGAACTGAAACATCAGTGGCAAATACACAGTGGAGAAATTATGAAGTCTCTCAGTTATAGAAAGAAGGGACTGAAACATCAGTAGCAAATACAGAGAACTTATGAAGTCCCTCAGTTATAGAAAGAAGGGACTGAAACTTCAGTGGCAAATACACGATGGAGAACTTATGAAGTCCCTCAGTTACAGAAAGAAGGGACTGAAACTTCAGTGGCAAATACACAGTGAAGATCTTCTGAAGTCCCTCAGTTATAGAGAGAAGGGACTGAAACATCAGTAGCAAATACAGAGAACTTATGAAGTCCCTCAGTTACAGAAAGAAGGGACTGAAACATCAGTAGTAAATACAGAGAACTTATGAAGTCCCTCAGTTACAGAAAGAAGGGGCTGAAACATCAGTCGCAAATACAGGGAACTTAAGAAGTCCCTCTGTTACAGAAAGAAGGAACTGAAACATCAGTGGCAAATACACAGTGGAGTTGAAGTCTCTCAGTTACAGAAAGAAGGGACTGAAACATCAGTGGCAAACACAGTGAAGAACTATGAAGTCCCTCAGTTATAGAGAGAAGGGACTGAAACATCAGTAGTAAATACAGAGAACTTATGAAGTCCCTCAGTTACAGAAAGAAGGGACTGAAACATCAGTAGCAAATACAGAGAACTTATGAAGTCCCTCAGTTACAGAAAGAAGGGACTGAAACATCAGTAGTAAATACAGCGAACTTAAGAAGTCCCTCTGTTACAGAAAGAAGGAACTGAAACATCAGTGGCAAATACACAGTGGAGAACTTATGAAGTCTCTCAGTTATAGAAAGAAGGGACTGAAACATCAGTAGCAAATACAGAGAACTTATGAAGTCCCTCAGTTATAGAAAGAAGGGACTGAAATCAGTGGCAAATACAGTGGAGAACTTATGAAGTCCCTCAGTTACAGAAAGAAGGGACTGAAACATCAGTAGCAAATACACAGTGAAGATCTTCTGAAGTCCCTCAGTTATAGAAAGAAGGGACTGAAACATCAGTAGCAAATACAGAGAACTTATGAAGTCCCTCAGTTACAGAAAGAAGGGACTGAAACATCAGTAGTAAATACAGAGAACTTATGAAGTCCCTCAGTTACAGAAAGAAGGGGACTGAAACATCAGTAGCAAATACAGAGAACTTATGAAGTCCCTCTGTTACAGAAAGAAGGGACTGAAACATCAGTAGCAAATACACAGTGGAGAAATTATGAAGTCCCTCAGTTACAGAAAGAAGGGACTGAAACATCAGTGGCAAATACACAGAGAACTTATGAAGTCCCTCAGTTATAGAGAGAAGGGACTGAAACATCAGTAGTAAATACAGAGAACTTATGAAGTCCCTCAGTTACAGAAAGAAGGGACTGAAACATCAGTAGCAAATACAGAGAACTTATGAAGTCCCTCAGTTACAGAAATAATGGACTGAATCATCAGTAGCAAATTCAAGGTGGAGAGCTTATAAAGTCCCTCAGTTACAGAAAGAAGGGACTGAAACATCAGTAGTAAATACAGCGAACTTATGAAGTCCCTCTGTTACAGAAAGAAGGGACTGAAACATCAGTGTCAAATACACAGTGGAGAAATTATGAAGTCTCTCAGTTATAGAAAGAAGGGACTGAAACATCAGTAGCAAATACAGAGAACATATGAAGTCCCTCAGTTATAGAAAGAAGGGACTGAAACTTCAGTGGCAAATACACGATGGAGAACTTATGAAGTCCCTCAGTTACAGAAAGAAGGGACTGAAACTTCAGTGGCAAATACACAGTGAAGATCTTCTGAAGTCCCTCAGTTATAGAGAGAAGGGACTGAAACATCAGTAGCAAATACAGAGAACTTATGAAGTCCCTCAGTTATAGAAAGAAGGGACTGAAACATCAGTAGCAAATACAGAGAACTTATGAAGTCCCTCAGTTATAGAAAGAAGGGACTGAAACATCAGTAGCAAATACAGAGAACTTATGAAGTCCCTCAGTTATAGAAAGAAGGGGCTGAAACATCAGTCGCAAATACAGGGGATTTATGAAGTCCCTCAGTTATAGAAAGAAGGGACTGAAACATCAGTAGCAAATACAGAGAACTTATGAAGTCCCTCAGTTATAGAAAGAAGGGACTGAAACTTCAGTGGCAAATACACTATGGAGAACTTATGAAGTCCCTCAGTTACAGAAAGAAGGGACTGAAACTTCAGTGGCAAATACACAGTGAAGAACTTCTGAAGTCCCTCAGTTATAGAGAGAAGGGACTGAAACATCAGTAGCAAATAGAGAGAACTTATGAAGTCCCTCAGTTATAGAAAGAAGGGACTGAAACATCAGTAGCAAATACAGAGAACTTATGAAGTCCCTCAGTTACAGAAAGAAGGGACTGAAACATCAGTAGTAAATACAGAGAACTTATGAAGTCCCTCAGTTACAGAAAGAAGGGGCTGAAACATCAGTCGCAAATACAGGGAACTTAAGAAGTCCCTCTGTTACAGAAAGAAGGAACTGAAACATCAGTGGCAAATACACAGTGGAGAAATTATGAAGTCTCTCAGTTACAGAAAGAAGGGACTGAAACATCAGTGGCAAATACACAGTGAAGAACTTCTGAAGTCCCTCAGTTATAGAGAGAAGGGACTGAAACATCAGTAGTAAATACAGAGAACTTATGAAGTCCCTCAGTTACAGAAAGAAGGGACTGAAACATCAGTAGCAAATACAGAGAACTTATGAAGTCCCTCAGTTACAGAAATAATGGACTGAATCATCAGTAGCAAATTCAAGGTGGAGAGCTTATAAAGTCCCTCAGTTACAGAAAGAAGGGACTGAAACATCAGTAGTAAATACAGCGAACTTATGAAGTCCCTCTGTTACAGAAAGAAGGGACTGAAACATCAGTGTCAAATACACAGTGGAGAAATTATGAAGTCTCTCAGTTATAGAAAGAAGGGACTGAAACATCAGTAGCAAATACAGAGAACATATGAAGTCCCTCAGTTATAGAAAGAAGGGACTGAAACTTCAGTGGCAAATACACGATGGAGAACTTATGAAGTCCCTCAGTTACAGAAAGAAGGGACTGAAACTTCAGTGGCAAATACACAGTGAAGATCTTCTGAAGTCCCTCAGTTATAGAGAGAAGGGACTGAAACATCAGTAGCAAATACAGAGAACTTATGAAGTCCCTCTGTTACAGAAACAAGGGACTAAAACATCAGTAGCAAATACAGAGAATTTATGAAGTCCCTCAGTTACAGAAAGAAGGGACTGAAACATCAGTAGCAAATACAGAGAATTTATGAAGTCCCTCTGTTACAGAAACAAGGGACTGAAACATCAGTGGCAAATACACAGTGGAGAAATTATGAAGTCTCTCAGATATATAAAGAGAAGACTGAAACATCAGTAGCAAATACAGAGAACTTATGAAGTCCCTCAGTTACAGAAAGAAGGGACTGAAACATCAGTAGCAAATACAGAGAATTTATGAAGTCCCTCTGTTACAGAAACAAGGGACTGAAACATCCGTGGAAAATACACAGTGGAGAAATTATGAAGTCTCTCAGTTATAGAAAAAAGGGACTGAAACATCAGTAGCAAATACAGAGAACTTATGAAGTCCCTCAGTTACAGAAAGAAGGGACTGAAACATCAGTAGCAAATACAGAGAATTTATGAAGTCCCCTCAGTTACAGAAAGAAGGGACTGAAACATCCGTGGAAAATACACAGTGGAGAAATTATGAAGTCTCTCAGTTATAGAAAAAAGGGACTGAAACATCAGTAGCAAATACAGAGAACTTATGAAGTCCCTCAGTTATAGAAAGAAGGGACTGAAACTTCAGTGGCAAATACACGATGGAGAACTTATGAAGTCCCTCAGTTACAGAAAGAAGGGACTGAAACTTCAGTGGCAAATACACAGTGAAGATCTTCTGAAGTCCCTCAGTTATAGAGAGAAGGGACTGAAACATCAGTAGCAAATACAGAGAACTTATGAAGTCCCTCAGTTATAGAAAGAAGGGACTGAAACATCAGTAGTAAATACAGAGAACTTATGAAGTCCCTCAGTTACAGAAAGAAGGGACTGAAACATCAGTAGCAAATACATGGAGAATTTATGAAGTCCCTCTGTTACAGAAACAAGGGACTGAAACATCAGTATCAAATACAGAGAATTTATGAAGTCCCTCAGTTACAGAAAGAAGGGACTGAAACATCAGAAGCAAATACAGAGAATTTATGAAGTCCCTCTGTTACAGAAACAAGGGACTGAAACATCCATGGCAAATACACAGTGGAGAAATTATGAAGTCTCTCAGTTATAGAAAGAAGGGACTGAAACATCAGTAGCAAATACAGAGAACTTATGAAGTCCCCTCAGTTACAGAAAGAAGGGACTGAAACATCCGTGGAAAATACACAGTGGAGAAATTATGAAGTCTCTCAGTTATAGAAAAAAGGGACTGAAACATCAGTAGCAAATACAGAGAACTTATGAAGTCCCTCAGTTATAGAAAGAAGGGACTGAAACTTCAGTGGCAAATACACGATGGAGAACTTATGAAGTCCCTCAGTTACAGAAAGAAGGGACTGAAACTTCAGTGGCAAATACACAGTGAAGATCTTCTGAAGTCCCTCAGTTATAGAGAGAAGGGACTGAAACATGAGTAGCAAATACAGAGAACTTATGAAGTCCCTCAGTTATAGAAAGAAGGGACTGAAACATCAGTAGTAAATACAGAGAACTTATGAAGTCCCTCAGTTACAGAAAGAAGGGACTGAAACATCAGTCGCAAATACAGGGAATTTATGAAGTCCCTCTGTTACAGAAACAAGGGACTGAAACATCAGTATCAAATACAGAGAATTTATGAAGTCCCTCAGTTACAGAAAGAAGGGACTGAAACATCAGAAGCAAATACAGAGAATTTATGAAGTCCCTCTGTTACAGAAACAAGGGACTGAAACATCCATGGCAAATACACAGTGGAGAAATTATGAAGTCTCTCAGTTATAGAAAGAGAAGACTGAAACATCAGTAGCAAATACAGAGAACTTATGAAGTCCCTCAGTTACAGAAAGAAGGGACTGAAACATCCGTGGAAAATACACAGTGGAGAAATTATGAAGTCTCTCAGTTATAGAAAAAAGGGACTGAAACATCAGTAGCAAATACAGAGAACTTATGAAGCCCCTCAGTTATAGAAAGAAGGGACTGAAACATCAGTAGTAAATACAGCAAACTTAAGAAGTCCCTCTGTTACAGAAAGAAGGGACTGAAACATCAGTGGCAAATACACAGTGGAGAAATTATGAAGTCCCTCAGTTATAGAAAGAAGGGACTGAAACTTCAGTGGCAAATACACAGTGAAGATCTTCTGAAGTCCCTCAGTTATAGAGAGAAGGGACTGAAACATCAGTAGCAAATACAGAGAACTTATGAAGTCCCTCAGTTATAGAAAGAAGGGGCTGATACATCAGTAGCAAATAGAGAGAACTTATGAAGTCCCTCAGTTATAGACAGATGGGACTGAAACATCAGTAGGAAATACAGATAACCTATGAAGTCCCTCAGTTATAGACAGATGGGACTGAAACATCAGTAGCAAATACAGAGAACTTATGAAGTCCCTCAGTTATAGAAAGAAGGGACTGAAACATCAGTAGCAAATACAGAGAATTTATGAAGTCCCTCAGTTATAGAAAGAAGGGACTGAAACTTCAGAGGTAAATACACGGTGGAGAACTTATGAAGTCTCTCAGTTATAGAAAGAAGGGACTGAAACATCAGTAGCAAATACAGAGAACTTATGAAGTCCCTAAGTTATAGAAAGAAGGGCCTGTAACTTCTGAGGCAAATACACGATGGAGAACTTATGAAGTCCCCCAGTTACAGAAAGAAGGGACTGAAACTTCAGTGGCAAATACACAGTGAAGAACTTCTGAAGTCCCTCAGTTATAGAGAGAAGGGACTGAAACATCAGTAGCAAATACAGAGAACTTATGAAGTCCGTCAGTTATAGAAAGAAGGTGCTGAAACATCAGTCGCAAATACAGGGGACTTATGAAGTCCCTCAGTTACAGAAAGAAGGGACTGAATCATCAGTAGGAAATTCAAGGTGGAGAGCTTATAAAGTCCCTCAGTTACAGAAAGAAGGGACTGAAACATCAGTGGCAAATACACAGTGGAGAAATTATGAAGTCTCTCAGTTATAGAAAGAAGGGACTGAAACATCAGTAGCAAATACAGAGAACTTATGAAGTCCCTCAGTTATAGAAAGAAGGGACTGAAACATCAGTGGCAAATACACAGTGGAGAAATTATGAAGTCTCTCAGTTATAGAAAGAAGGGACTGAAACATCAGTAGCAAATACAGAGAACTTATGAAGTCCCTCAGTTATAGAAAGAAGGGACTGAAACATCAGTGGCAAATACAGTGGAGAACTTATGAAGTCTCTCAGTTATAGAAAGAAGGGACTGAAACATCAGTAGCAAATACAGAGAACTTATGAAGTCCCTCAGTTATAGAAAGAAGGGACTGAAACATCAGTAGCAAATACAGAGAACTTATGAAGTCCCTCAGTTATAGAAAGAAGGGACTGAAACATCAGTAGTAAATACAGAGAACTTATGAAGTCCCTCAGTTACAGAAAGAAGGGACTGAAACATCAGTAGCAAATACAGAGAACTTATGAAGTCCCTCTGTTACAGAAACAAGGGACTAAAACATCAGTAGCAAATACAGAGAATTTATGAAGTCCCTCAGTTACAGAAAGAAGGGACTGAAACATCAGTAGCAAATACAGAGAATTTATGAAGTCCCTCTGTTACAGAAACAAGGGACTGAAACATCCGTGGCAAATACACAGTGGAGAAATTATGAAGTCTCTCAGTTATAGAAAGAAGGGACTGAAACATCAGTAGCAAATACAGAGAACTTATGAAGTCCCTCAGTTACAGAAAGAAGGGACTGAAACATCAGTAGCAAATACAGAGAATTTATGAAGTCCCTCTGTTACAGAAACAAGGGACTGAAACATCCGTGGAAAATACACAGTGGAGAAATTATGAAGTCCTCAGTTATAGAAAAAAGGGACTGAAACATCAGTAGCAAATACAGAGAACTTATGAAGTCCCTCAGTTACAGAAAGAAGGGACTGAAACATCAGTAGCAAATACAGAGAATTTATGAAGTCCCCTCAGTTACAGAAAGAAGGGACTGAAACATCCGTGGAAAATACACAGTGGAGAAATTATGAAGTCTCTCAGTTATAGAAAAAAGGGACTGAAACATCAGTAGCAAATACAGAGAACTTATGAAGTCCCTCAGTTATAGAAAGAAGGGACTGAAACTTCAGTGGCAAATACACGATGGAGAACTTATGAAGTCCCTCAGTTACAGAAAGAAGGGACTGAAACTTCAGTGGCAAATACACAGTGAAGAACTTCTGAAGTCCCTCAGTTATAGAGAGAAGGGACTGAAACATCAGTAGTAAATACAGAGAACTTATGAAGTCCCTCAGTTACAGAAAGAAGGGACTGAAACATCAGTAGCAAATACAGAGAACTTATGAAGTCCCTCAGTTACAGAAAGAAGGGACTGAAACATCAGTAGCAAATACAGATAATTTATGAAGTCCCTCTGTTACAGAAACAAGGGACTGAAACATCAGTAGCAAATACAGAGAACTTATGAAGTTCCTCTGTTACAGAAAGAAGGGACTGAAACATCAGTGGCAAATACACAGTGGAGAAATTATGAAGTCCCTCAGTTATAGAAAGAAGGGACTGAAACTTCAGTGGCAAATACACAGTGAAGATCTTCTGAAGTCCCTCAGTTATAGAGAGAAGGGACTGAAACATCAGTAGCAAATACAGAGAACTTATGAAGTCCCTCAGTTATAGAAAGAAGGGGCTGATACATCAGTAGCAAATAGAGAGAACTTATGAAGTCCCTCAGTTATAGACAGATGGGACTGAAACATCAGTAGGAAATACAGATAACCTATGAAGTCCCTCAGTTATAGACAGATGGGACTGAAACATCAGTAGCAAATACAGAGAACTTATGAAGTCCCTCAGTTATAGAAAGAAGGGACTGAAACATCAGTAGCAAATACAGAGAATTTATGAAGTCCCTCAGTTATAGAAAGAAGGGACTGAAACTTCAGAGGTAAATACACGGTGGAGAACTTATGAAGTCTCTCAGTTATAGAAAGAAGGGACTGAAACATCAGTAGCAAATACAGAGAACTTATGAAGTCCCTAAGTTATAGAAAGAAGGGCCTGTAACTTCTGAGGCAAATACACGATGGAGAACTTATGAAGTCCCCCAGTTACAGAAAGAAGGGACTGAAACTTCAGTGGCAAATACACAGTGAAGAACTTCTGAAGTCCCTCAGTTATAGAGAGAAGGGACTGAAACATCAGTAGCAAATACAGAGAACATATGAAGCCCCTCAGTTATAGAAAGAAGGGACTGAAACAGTGGCAAATACACAGTGGAGAAATTATGAAGTCTCTCAGTTATAGAAAGAGAAGACTGAAACATCAGTAGCAAATACAGAGAACTTATGAAGTCCCTCAGTTATAGAAAGAAGGGGCTGATACATCAGTAGTAAATACAGCGAACTTATGAAGTCCCTCAGTTACAGAAAGAAGGGACTGAAACTTCAGTGGCAAATACACAGTGAAGATCTTCTGAAGTCCCTCAGTTATAGAGAGAAGGGACTGAAACATGAGTAGCAAATACAGAGAACTTATGAAGTCCCTCAGTTATAGAAAGAAGGGGCTGAAACATCAGTAGTAAATACAGGGAACTTATGAAGTCCCTCAGTTACAGAAAGAAGGGACTGAATCATCAGTAGCAAATTCAAGGTGGAGAGCTTATAAAGTCCCTCAGTTACAGAAAGAAAGGACTGAAACATCAGTAGTAAATACAGCGAACTTAAGAAGTCCCTCTGTTACAGAAACAAGGGACTGAAACATCCGTGGCAAATACACAGTGGAGAAATTATGAAGTCTCTCAGTTATAGAAAAAAGGGACTGAAACATCAGTAGCAAATACAGAGAACTTATGAAGCCCCTCAGTTATAGAAAGAAGGGACTGAAACATCAGTGGCAAATACACAGTGGAGAAATTATGAAGTCCCTCAGTTATAGAAAGAAGGGACTGAAACTTCAGTGGGAAATACACGATGGAGAACTTATAAAGTCCTCCAGTTACAGAAAGAAGGGACTGAAACATCAGTAGTAAGTACAGAGAACTTATGAAGCCCCTCAGTTATAGAAAGAAGGGACTGAAACATCAGTGGCAAATACACAGTGGAGAAATGATGAAGTCTCTCAGTTATAGAAAGAGAAGACTGAAACATCAGTACAAATACAGAGAACTTATGAAGTCCCTCAGTTATAGAAAGAAGGGGCTGAAACATCAGTCGCAAATACAGGGGACTTATGAAGTCCCTCAGTTACAGAAAGAAGGGACTGAAACATCAGTAGCAAATACAGAGAACTTATGAAGTCCCTCAGTTATAGAAAGAAGGGGCTGAAACATCAGTCGCAAATACACAGTGGAGAAATTATGAAGTCTCTCAGTTATAGAAAGAGAAGACTGAAACATCAGTAGCAAATACAGAGAACTTATGAAGTCCCTCAGTTATAGAAAGAAGGGGCTGAAACATCAGTAGTAAATACAGAGGACTTATGAAGTCCCTCAGTTACAGAAAGAAGGGACTGAAACATCAGTAGCAAATACAGAGAACTTATGAAGTCCCTCAGTTATAGAAAGAAGGGGCTGAAACATCAGTCGCAAATACAGGGGACCTATGAAGTCCCTCAGTTACAGAAAGAAGGGACTGAATCATCAGTAGCAAATTCAAGGTGGAGAGCTTATAAAGTCCCTCAGTTACAGAAAGAAGGGACTGAAACATCAGTAGTAAATACAGAGAACTTATGAAGCCCCTCAGTTATAGAAAGAAGGGACTGAAACATCAGTGGCAAATACACAGTGGAGAAATTATGAAGTCTCTCAGTTATAGAAAGAGAAGACTGAAACATCAGTAGCAAATACAGAGAACTTATGAAGTCCCTCAGTTATAGAAAGAAGGGGCTGATACATCAGTCGCAAATACAGGGGACTTATGAAGTCCCTCAGTTACAGAAAGAAGGGACTGAATCATCAGTAGCAAATTCAAGGTGGAGAGCTTATAAAGTCCCTCAGTTACAGAAAGAAGGGACTGAAACATCAGTAGCAAATACAGAGAATTTATGAAGTCCCCCTGTTACAGAAACAAGGGACTGAAACATCCGTGGCAAATACACAGTGGAGAAATTATGAAGTCCCTCAGTTACAGAAAGAAGGGACTGAAACTTCAGTGGCAAATACACAGTGAAGAACTTCTGAAGTCCCTCAGTTATAGAAAGAAGGGACTGAAACATCAGTAGTAAATACAGAGAACGTATGAAGTCCCTCAGTTACAGAAAGAAGGGGCTGAAACATCAGTCGCAAATACAGGGAACTTATGAAGTCCCTCAGTTACAGAAAGAAGGGACTGAATCATCAGTAGCAAATTCAAGGTGGAGAGCTTATAAAGTCCCTCAGTTACAGAAAGAAACGACTGAAACATCAGTAGTAAATACAGAGAACTTATGAAGCCCCTCAGTTATAGAAAGAAGGGACTGAAACATCAGTGGCAAATACACAGTGGAGAAATTATGAAGTCTCTCAGTTATAGAAAGAGAAGACTGAAACATCAGTAGCAAATACAGAGAACTTATGAAGTCCCTCAGTTACAGAAAGAAGGGACTGAAACATCAGTAGCAAATACAGAGAATTTATGAAGTCCCTCAGTTACAGAAAGAAGGGACTGAAACATCAGTAGCAAATACAGAGAATTTATGAAGTCCCTCTGTTACAGAAACAAGGGACTGAAACATCCGTGGCAAATACACAGTGGAGAAATTATGAAGTCTCTCAGTTATAGAAAAAAGGGACTGAAACATCAGTAGCAAATACAGAGAACTTATGAAGTCCCTCAGTTATAGAAAGAAGGGACTGAAACTTCAGTGGCAAATACACGATGGAGAACTTATAAAGTCCCCCAGTTACAGAAAGAAGGGACTGAAACATCAGTAGTAAGTACAGAGAACTTATGAAGCCCCTCAGTTATAGAAAGAAGGGACTGAAACATCAGTGGCAAATACACAGTGGAGAAATTATGAAGTCTCTCAGTTATAGAAAGAGAAGACTGAAACATCAGTAGCAAATACAGAGAACTTATGAAGTCCCTCAGTTATAGAAAGAAGGGGCTGAAACATCAGTCGCAAATACAGGGGACTTATGAAGTCCCTCAGTTAAAGAAAGAAGGGACTGAATCATCAGTAGCAAATTCAAGGTGGAGAGCTTATAAAGTCCCTCAGTTACAGAAAGAATGGACTGAAACATCAATAGTAAATACAGAGAACTTATGAAGTCCCTCAGTTATAGAAAGAAGGGACTGAAACTTCAGTGGCAAATACACGATGGAGAACTTATGAAGTCCCCCAGTTACAGAAAGAAGGGACTGAAACTTCAGTGGCAAATACACAGTGAAGAACTTCTGAAGTCCCTCAGTTATAGAGAGAAGGGACTGAAACATCAGTAGCAAATACAGAGAACTTATGAAGTCCCTCAGTTATAGAAAGAAGGGACTGAAACATCAGTAGTAAATACAGGGAACTTATGAAGTCCCTCAGTTACAGAAAGAAGGGACTGAATCATCAGTAGCAAATTCAAGGTGGAGAGCTTATAAAGTCCCTCAGTTACAGAAAGAAGGGACTGAAACATCAGTAGTAAATACAGAGAACTTATGAAGCCCCTCAGTTATAGAAAGAAGGGACTGAAACATCAGTAGTAAATACAGCGAACTTAAGAAGTCCCTCTGTTACAGAAAGAAGGGACTGAATCATCAGTAGCAAATACAGAGAACTTATGAAGTCCCTCAGTTATAGAAAGAAGGGGCTGAAACATCAGTCGCAAATACAGGGGACTTATGAAGTCCCTCAGTTACAGAAAGAAGGGACTGAATCATCAGTAGCAAATTCAAGGTGGAGAGCTTATAAAGTCCCTCAGTTACAGAAAGAAGGGACTGAAACATCAGTAGCAAATACAGAGAATTTATGAAGTCCCCCTGTTACAGAAACAAGGGACTGAAACATCCGTGGCAAATACACAGTGGAGAACTTATGAAGTCTCTCAGTTATAGAAAGAAGGGACTGAAACATCAGTAGCAAATACAGAGAACTTATGAAGTCCCTCAGTTATAGAAAGAAGGGACTGAAACATTAGTTTTAAATACAGAGAACTTATGAAGTCCCTCAGTTACAGAAAGAAAGGACTGAAACATCAGTAGCAAATAGAGAGAACTTATGAAGTCCCTCTGTTACAGAAAGATGGGACTGAAACATCAGTAGCAAATTCAAGGTGGAGAACTTATAAAGTCCCTCAGTTATAGACAGATGGGACTGAAACATCAGTAGGAAATACAGATAACCTATGAAGTCCCTCAGTTATAGACAGATGGGACTGAAACATCAGTAGCAAATACAGAGAACTTATGAAGTCCCTCAGTTATAGAAAGAAGGGACTGAAACATCAGTAGCAAATACAGAGAATTTATGAAGTCCCTCAGTTATAGAAAGAAGGGACTGAAACTTCAGAGGTAAATACACGGTGGAGAACTTATGAAGTCTCTCAGTTATAGAAAGAAGGGACTGAAACATCAATAGCAAATACAGAGAACTTATGAAGTCCCTCAGTTATAGAAAGAAGGGGCTGATACATCAGTAGCAAATACAGAGAACTTATGAAGTCCCTCAGTTATAGAAAGAAGGGACTGAAACTTCAGAGGTAAATACACGGTGGAGAACTTATGAAGTCTCTCAGTTATAGAAAGAAGGGACTGAAACATCAGTAGCAAATACAGAGAACTTATGAAGTCCCTCAGTTATAGAAAGAAGGGACTGTAACTTCAGAGGTAAATACACGGTGGAGAACTTATGAAGTCTCTCAGTTATAGAAAGAAGGGACTGAAACATCAGTAGCAAATACAGAGCACTTATGAAGTCCCTCAGTTATAGAAAGATGAGACTGAAACATCAGTAGCAAATACAGAGTACTTATGAAGTCCCTCAGTTACAGAAAGAAGGGACTGAAACATCAGTAGCAAATACAGAGTACTTATGAAGTCCCTCAGTTATAGAAAGAAGGGACTGAAACATTAGTTTTAAATACAGAGAACTTATGAAGTCCCTCAGTTACAGAAAGAAGGGACTGAATCATCAGAAGCAAATTCAAGGTGGAGAGCTTATAAAGTCCCTCAGTTACAGAAAGAAGGGACTGAAACATCAGTAGTAAATACAGAGAACTTATGAAGTCCCTCTGTTACAGAAACAAGGGACTGAAACATCAGTGGCAAATACACAGTGGAGAAATTATGAAGTCTCTCGGTTATAGAAAGAGAAGACTGAAACATCAGTAGCAAATACAGAGAACTTATGAAGTCCCTCAGTTACAGAAAGAAGGGACTGAAACATCAGTAGCAAATACAGAGAATTTATGAAGTCCCTCTGTTACAGAAACAAGGGACTGAAACATCCGTGGCAAATACACAGTGGAGAAATTATGAAGTCTCTCAGTTATAGAAAGAAGGGACTGAAACATCAGTAGCAAATACAGAGAACTTATGAAGTCCCTCAGTTATAGAAAGAAGGGACTGATACATCAGTAGCAAATACAGGGAACTTATGAAGTCCCTCAGTTATAGAAAGAAGGGACTGAAACATCAGTAGCAAATACAGAGAACTTATGAAGTCCCTCAGTTACAGAAAGAAGGGACTGAAACATCAGTAGCAAATACAGAGAACTTATGAAGTCCCTCTGTTACAGAAAGAAGGGACTGAAACATCAGTAGCAAATACAGAGAACTTATGAAGTCCCTCAGTTATAGACAGATGGGACTGAAACATCAGTAGGAAATGCAGATAACCTATGAAGTCCCTCAGTTATAGAAAGATGAGACTGAAACATCAGTAGCAAATACAGAGAACTTATGAAGTCCCTCAGTTATAGAAAGAAGGGACTGATACATCAGTAGCAAATACAGAGTACTTATGAAGTCTCTCAGTTATAGAAAGAAGGGACTGAAACATCAGTAGCAAATACAGAGAACTTATGAAGTCCCTCAGTTATAGAAAGAAGGGACTGAAACATCAGTAGTAAATACAGCGAACTTATGAAGTCCCTCAGTTATAGAAAGAAGGGACTGAAACATCAGTAGCAAATACAGAGAACATATGAAGTCCCTCAGTTATAGAAAGAAGGGACTGAAACATCAGTAGCAAATACAGAGAACTTATGAAGTCCCTCAGTTATAGAAAGAAGGGACTGAAACATCAGTAGCAAATACAGAGAACTTATGAAGTCCCTCAGTTACAGAAAGAAGGGACTGAAACATCAGTAGCAAATACACTATGGAGAACTTATGAAGTCCCTCAGTTATAGAAAGAAGGGGCTGAAACATCAGTCGCAAATACAGGGAACTTATGAAGTCCCTCAGTTATAGAAAGAAGGGACTGAAACATCAGTGGTAAATACAGAGAACTTATGAAGTCCCTCAGTTATAGAAAGAAGGGACTGAAACATCAGTGGTAAATACAGAGAACTTATGAAGTCCCTCAGTTATAGAAAGAAGGGACTGAAACATCAGTGGTAAATACAGAGAACTTATGAAGTCCCCCGGTTACAGAAAGAAGGGACTGAATATTCAGTGGCAAATACACGGTGCAGAACTTATGAAGTCCCCCAGTTATAGAAAGAAGGGACTGAAACATCAGTATCAAATACAGAGTACTTATGAAGTCCCTCAGTTATAGAAAGAAGGGGCTGAAACATCAGTCGCAAATACAGGGAACTTATGAAGTCCCTCAGTTATAGAAAGATGAGACTAAAACATCAGTAGCCCTCTCTGGGTCTGTTTGTTGTCCCCACCTCTCTTGATCTGTTTGTTGTCCCTCTCTCTCTGGATCTGTTTGTTGTCCCCACCTCTCTGGATCTGTTTGTTGTCCCTCCCTCTCTGGATCTGTTTGTTGTCCCTCTCTCTCTGGATCTGTTTGTTGTCCCTCCCTGTCTGGATCTGTTTGTTGTCCCTCTCTCTCTCTCTCTGGATCTGTTTGTTGTCCCTCCCTCTCTGGATCTGTTTGTCTCTGGATCTGTTTGTTGTCTTGAGTCTTGTGAGGCCTGTGGGCGTCCTGGAGCAAAAAAAACAGGCTCTACGTGTTCGAGAGTCTCACCTTTCCACAGAGGAGTCCTATTAGTGGCCTAAACTGTTTGGACTAAACAGACAGAAGTTGGTAGATCGTGTGTACCGACTTAAGACAAGTCCCAATACGCTTGTGGAGGTAGTAGAGCAAAAGGGAGAACACCATTGTGTTCGTGACAGTCATCTTTTGGATGTTAGGGGTAAGGGAAGGGTTACCTAACACGCTAAGTGATTTCAAAGTAGATAGAAAGTAGTGGCAAAGTTGCTTGTCAACTAAAAAGTTTGTGAAGAGATTTCGAAAACCTTGTGAGAAGATCCATTTTCAGGATGTCTCATGGTCTGACAAACACCGCTGTAGCTCTGTCACCTCTCACCGCAGATGCGGAAGGATTTTTGAGGATTTATCTGAGGATTTTTGTATTATGCCGAATACATTTCTGCTGGGGATCAAATCACATTTTATTTGTCACGTGCCCTGAATACAACAGGGGATACCTTTTTCTTTAAAGAAAATAGGTATTAGGTGAACAATAGATAAGTAAAGAAATAAAAACAACAGTAAAAAGACAGAAGCAAGGCACCGGTTAGTCGGGATAATTGAGGTAGTATGTAATGTACATGTAGGTATGGTTAACGTGACTATGCATATATGATGAACAGAGAGTAGCAGTAGTGTAAAAGAGGGGTTGGCCGTTGGTGGGTGGTGGGACACAATGCAGATAATCCGGGTAGCCAATGTGTGGGGGGCACCGGTTAGTCAGGATAATTGAGGTGGTATGTACATGAATGTGTAGTTAAAGTGACTTTGCATATATGACAAACAGAGTAGCAGCAGTGTAAAAGAGGGGTTGGGTGGCGAGACAATGCAAATAGTCCGGGTAGCCATTTGATTACTTGTTCAGGAGTCTTATGGCTTGGGGGGAAAAACTGTTGAGAAGCCTTTTGGTCCTAGACTTGCAGTAGTAGAGAGAACAGTCTGACTGGGGTGGCTGGGGTCTTTGACAATTTTTAGGGCCTTCCTTTGACACCGCCTGGTGTAGAGGTCCTGGATGGCAGGCATTTTAGCCCCAGCGATGTACTGGGCCGTACGCACTGTAGTGCCTTGCGGTCGGCGGCCGAACAGTTGCTGTACCAGGCAGTGGTGGATGCTCTCGATGTTGCAGCAATAAAACATTTTAAGGATCTCAGGACCCATGCCAAATCATTTTAGTTTCTTGAGGGGGAATAGGCTTTGTCGTGCCCTCTTCACGACTGTCTTGGTGTGTTTGGAACATTCTAGTTTGTTGGTGATGTGGACACCAAGGAACTTGAAGCTCTCAACCTGTTCCACTACAGCCCCGTCGATGAGAATAGGGGCGTGCTCACCATTCCTTTTCCTGTAGCCACAATCATCTCCTTTGTCTTGATTATGTTGAGGGATAGGTTGTTATTCTGGCACCACCCGACCAGGTCTCTGACCTCCTCCTTATAGGCTGTCTTGTCGTTGTCGGTGATCAGGCCTACCACTGTTGTGTCATCTGCAAACATAATGATGGTGTTGGAGTCGTGCCTGGCCATGCAGTCGTTGGTGAACAGGGAGTACAGGATGGGTCTGAGCATGCACCCCTGAGGGGCTCCAGTGTTGAGGATCAGTACGGTGGATGTGTTGCAACCTACCCTCACAACCTGGGGGCGGCCCATCGGGAAGTCCAGGATCCAGTTGCAGAGGGAGGTGTTAAGTCCCGGGATCCTTATCTTAGTGATGAGTTTTGAGAGTTTAACGCTGAGCTGTAGACAATTAATACCATTCTCACGTAGGTGTTCATTTTGTCCAGGTGGGAAAGGGCAGTGTGGAGTGCAATAGAGATTGCATCATCTGTGGATCTGTTTGTGCGGTATTCTGGGATAATGGTGTTATTGTGAGCCATTACCAGCCTTTCAAAGCACTTCATGGCTATGGACATGCGTGCTATGGGTCTGTAGTCATATAGGCAGGTTGCCTTAGTGCTCTTGGGCATAGGAACTATGGTGGTCTGCTTGAAACATGTTGTTATTACAGACTCAATCAGGGACATATTGAAAATGTCAGTGAAGACACCTGCCAGTTGGTCAGCACGTGCCCGGAGCACACTTCCTGGTAATCCGCCTGGCCCTGCAGCTTTTTGAATGTTGACCTGTTTAAAGGTCTTACTCACATCGGCTACGAAGAGCGTGATCACACAGTCGTCCGGAACAGCTGATGCTCTCATGCATGCCTCAGTGTTGCTTGCCTCGAAGCGAGCATAGAAGTGATTTAGCTCGTCTGGTAGGCTCGTGTCACTGGGCAGCTCGCAGCTTTGCTTCCTTTATAGTCATAGTCGTAATAGTTTGCCCTGCCACATAGGACGAGCGTCGGAGCCGGTGTAGTACGAATCGATCTTAGCCCTGTATCGGCGCTTTGCCTGTTTGATGGTTTGTCAGATGGCATAACAGGATTTCTAATAAGCGGCAGCTCTACCCTTTAGCTCAGTGCGAATGTTGCCTGTATTCCATGGCTTCTGATTGGAGTATGTACATACAGTCACTGTGGGGACGACATCCTCAATGAACTTATTGATAAAGTCAGTGACTGATGTAATGTACTCCTCAATACCATTGGAAGAATCCCGGAACATATTCCAGTTTGTGATAGCAAAATAGTCATGTAGTTTGCATCTGCTTCATCTGACCACTTTTTTATAGACCGAGTCACTGGTATTTCCTGCTTTAATTTTAGCTTGTAAGCAGGAATTAGGGGGATAGAATTGTGGTCAGATTTACCAAATGGATGGCGAGGGAGAGCTTTGTATGCATTTATGTGTGTGGGATACAGGTGATCTAGAATTTTTTTCCCTCTGGTTGCACATTTGACATGTTGATATAAATGAGGTAAAACTGATTTAAGTTTCCCTGCATTAAAGTCTCCGGACACTAGGAGCGCCGCCTCTGGGTGAGAGGTTTCCTGTTTGCTTATTTCCTCATACAGCTGACTGAGAGCAGTCTTAGTGCAAGCATCTGTCTGTGGTGGTAAATAAACAGCCACGAAAAGTATGGATGAAAACACTCTTGGCAAATAGTGTGGTCTATAGTTTATCATAAGATGCTCTACTTCAGGCGAGCACGATCTAGAGACTTCCTTAGATTTCGTGCACCATCTGTTTACAAATATGCACAGACCGCCCCCCCTCGTCTAACCGGAGTGTGCTGTTCCCTCTTGCCAGTGCAGCGTATATCTGAATATCCATGTCATCATTCAGCCACGATTCCCTGAAACATAAGATGTTATATTTTCGGATGTCCCGTTGGTAGGATATTTGTGATCGTACCTCGACTAATTTATTGTCCAATGATTGCACGTTGGCAAGTAATATTGACGGTAACGGCAGCTTTCCCACTCGCCGTCTGCTGATCATTACAAGGCACCCGCTCTGTACCTCTGCATCTGTGTCTCTTTCTCTTGCCAATGACGGGGATGTTGGCCTTGTCGGGTGTTCGAAGTACATCCTGTGCGTCCTGCTTGTTGAAGAAAAAATCTTTGTCTAATCTGAGGTGAGTGATCGCTGTCCTGCTATCCAGAAGCTCTTTTTTTGCCGTAAGATACGGTGGCAAAAACATTATGTACAAAATAAGTTACAAATAACACGAAAAAAAACACAATTGGTTAGGCTGCCATTTCTTCCGGCGCCATTTTTTACTGCTGGACATAGAGCGATCCAGGCTACTCTTCCTCCTTAGGGGCTCAGCTGATTGGATCGGATCGCTTGGCGTGTAGTCTGTCAGTATTAACAATGTAGCTTCAGATAATTTCGTATTATTCTGTACGTAATCAGAGACACTCCATTTAGTGTGACATCTTACATTTGGTATTAATTTGTGGATGTCCATCATCCATTTGGTATTACAACGTATGATATGTTATGAATTCCAATTTGTTTTGACTAATGTTAGCTAGGTGGCTAGATTGCTAACGCTAAAGTTATCTAGCTGGATAATGTTAACTAGGCTAGGCGTTAAAGTTAGGGTGACGGTTAGGGTTAAAGTTAGGTTAACCTCTTACCTCTACCTGGGACGCTTGCGTCCCAACTAGAGCTCTGGAAATGCAAATGTGCTACGCTAAATGCTAATAGTATTAGTTAAAACTCAAAAGTTCATTAAAATACACATGCAGGGTATCAAATTAAAGCTACACTCGTTGTGAATCCAGGCAACAAGTCAGATTTTTAAAATGCTTTTCGGCGACAGCATGAGAAGCTATTATCTGATAGCATGCACCAATACACTACAACAGAAAAGCACAGCAGGGGACGTAAACAAAATAATTAGCATTTCGGCGTTACACAAACCGCACAATAAAATAGAAAACAGTCATTACCTTTCACCATCTTCTTTGTTGGCACTCCTAGATGTCCCATAAACACTATTGGGTCTTTATTTCGATTAAATCGGGCCATATAAAGCCAAGATATCGTTATATGTAGACTGTGTGATAAACGATTTTTTAAAATTCAAAAAGTAGACGATAAACTTTCACAAAACACTTCGAAATACGTTTGTAATGCTACTTTAGGTATTAGTAAACGTTAATAAGCGATAAAATTCATCCGTAGGCAATGTACATATCATTAGCTGTCGTCTTGGAAAAAATTTCAGGAGAGAGCTCTTCCGGAATGATCTGGGCGGAGACCGGAGGTACGTCGTGCCCCTCTTTCGGTTCAACCAAGAATCAAAGAGGATTAAATTCACAAGATACTCGACTACATGGGGATGCTGTGGGAGTTGAATGCTCGGTCTTATCTAATTCGGCTCACTGTTAACAATTGCTGGAAGTGGCGCAAGGATATTTATTTCCATTTTCTGTGATCAGGTTTTCCTGCGCTTTCCGATGTAACGCACGTTATGTAATAGCCACAGTCGTGATTTAACCAGTTTTAAAAACGTCCGAGGGTTTCCTATACACACATTCTAACCATATGAACGTACTATATTCCTGTCATGAGTAGCAGGGCGCTGAAATGTTGCGCGATTTTTAACAAAATGTTCAAAAAAGTAGAGGGTAGGAGCAACTAGTTAAAGGGTAAAGGGTAGGGGAAGGGTTAGCAAAAAGGGTTAAGGTTAGGGGTAGAGGAAGGGTTAGCTAATATGCTAAGTTATTGCAAAATAGTTCAAAAGTTTTTCGTGATGAGATTCGAACACGCAACCTTTTAGTTGCTATATGTTCTCACAATACGCCTACCCACCCACCCTCGCTCCCTCCCTCCCTCCTTTAATTTTTGCCTTAAAGGGTCACTGCAGGATATTGGCAATGAGGCCTTTTATCTACTTCCCCAGAGTCAGGTGAACTCGTGGATACCAGTTTTACGTCTGTGTGCAGTTTGAAGGAAATTGCTAGCATATGCTAGTAGATAACCCATAACAATCCAGTCATTGTGCTAACACTAGTTAGCATTATCTCACAAAACTACCTCTGACTTTCTTCATACTTGACATAGATAAATGGTATCCACGAGTTCATCTGACTCTGGGGAAGTAGATAAAGGGCCTCATTGCCAAAATCACAAAGTATCCCATCAACATGGACACAGAGGGTGCCTCCAACTTACTAATCAGCCATGGTGGTGCTGCAGTGCTACTAAGTGTGAACTCAGCTGAGGTGCATACTGTATGTGTTAGAACATCCCCGGGAGGTTGATGTAACATTGTATTAACAACGGCATGGGAACGTTGTGCCATGATCAGAGGAACTACACTTTGCTCCATCTGGCTCTCTCTCTCTCTCTCTCTCTCTCTCCCTCCTTCACTCTCTCCTCACTGCTCCCAGCTCACTCCAAGATCAAAGCCTTTCCTTCTTTGTGACTATGACAGTAGAGGATATTAAAAGGAATTCTCCCCCAACACCTTAGGAAATAAAGTTACTGCAGGTCAGCGTATCTGTGAGGAATGCTCGAATCAAAGTCTACAATGTGGTTACATAATGCACCTCACTGTGAAAAGTTGACATACACTACCAGTCAAAGTTCTAGAACACCTACTCGTTCAAGGGTTTTGCTTTATTTTTTACTATTTTCTACATTGTAGAATAATAGTGAAGACATCAAAACTATGAAATAATACATATGGAATCATGCAGTAACCAAAAGAAAGTGTGAAACAAATATATTTTAGATTCTCCAAATTGCCACCCTTTGCCTTGATGACAGCTTTGCACACTCTTGGTATTCTCTCTTGAGAGCCAGTATCATCATAGCGCTGGATGGTTTTTGTGACTGCACTTGAATAAACTTACAAAGTTCTTGAAATGTTCTGTATTGACTGACCTTCATGTCTTAAAGTAATGGACTGTCGTTTCTATTTTCTTATTTGAGCTGTTCTTGCCATAATATGGACTTGGTCATTTACCAAATAGGGCTATCTTCTGTATACCCCTCTACATTGTCACAACACAACTGACTCAAACGCATTAAGAAGGAAAGAAATTTTAAGGTGGAACACCTGTTAATTGAAATGCATTCCAGGTGACTACCTTATGAAGCTGGTTGAGAAAGTGTCAAGAGTTTGTAAAGCTGTTGTAACAGTATAACTTTAGACCGTCCCCTCGCCCATACCCGGGTGCGAACCAGAGACCCTCTGCACACATCAACAACTGACACCCACGAAGCATCGTTACCCATCGCTCCACAAAAGCTGCAAGGGGAACTACTACTTCAAGGTCTCAGAGCAAGTGACGTCACCGATTGAAACGCTATTTAGTGCGTGCCGCTAACTAAGCTAGCCGTTTCACATCCGTTACACTGTCATCAAGGCACAGGGGGATATTTGAAGAATGTCACGCCCTGGCCTTAGTTATCTTTGTTTTCTTTATTATTTTGGTTAGGTCAGGGTGTGACATGGGGGATTTATGTGTTTCGCCTGGTCTAGGGGTTTTGTATGTTTATGGGGTGTAACTAGTCTAGGTGTTTATGTAAGTCTATGGTTGCCTAGATTGGTTCTCAATTAGAGGCAGGTGTTTATCGTTGTCTCTGATTGGGAACCATATTTAGGCAGCCATTGTTATGCAGGTGAGTGAGGACCCAAAAGCGGTTTAACAAAAACAGAGTCCTTTAATGTCAAAACACAGGGAAGACATAGTTCCTCTTCAGATGTATTGAATGGCAAAATAGACAACCCGCAGAGAGGGCGACAAATAAATCATAAAGTCCTTCTGATATTACAGAAGAGTCCCCTTCTTAGCAGCAGAGGAGAATAGCAGGGTTAGCGGCGACAGACTGCTGGTCTCTCTGGGTAGGCGCGGGTTGTAGAGGACAGAGGTACCTGATCACACGTAGCATCAGATGAACAGGCAGATTCCGACAGGACGAGACAAGGGTGAAGCAAACGTGACGATAGTTTGGTTCTGGCATGAGAAACTCAAACGAGAATCTGACAAAGACAGAAGCAGGAACAGAGAGAGAAATAGAGACCTAATCAGAGGGAAAAAAGGAACAGGTGGGAAAAGGGTGAACGAGGTAGTTAGAGAAGACGAGGAACAGCTGGGGGAAGGAAAGGAAGAGAAGGTAACCTAATACGACCAGCAGGGGGAAACGGAGTGAAGAGAAAGAACAGGAACAAGACATAACATGACAATACATGACAGCCATGTTCTTTGGGTATTTGTGGGTGATTGTTTCCTGTGTCAGTGTTTGTGCCACACGGGACTGTTTTGTTGCCAGTTCACTTTGTTATTTTGTATTTGTGTTCAGGTTTCCCTATTAAAACATGGACACCTACCACGCTGCATATTGGTCCGATCCTTGTTTCACCTCTTCAGAGGAAGAGGAGAATCTGCCGTGACAAAGATTCTCAAATATATTTTGATTTGTTTAACACTTTTTGGTTACTACATGATTCCCTATGTGTTATTTCATAGTTTTGATGTCTTCACTATTATTTTACAATGTAGAAAATAGTCAAACATAAAGAAAAAGAGTAGGTGCTGTAAAACATTTGACCGGTAGTGTAGTTCTAAATAGTTTCCTTTGTGATATATTACAGTTGTTATATGGATTCCCTATTGAGGCGTTGAGTAATATAAGTGTTTTTCCAAGTATGAAAATGCATAGGCCATAGAAATAGCATTACCCTGAACATATCATGTCAGGCATATTGCGTGTAAGGATGTGGTCTCAGGGGCTTTACCCATTCTAGTAATTCCATTGGTTAGACCAACCTTGTTCCAAGATTCTTGAAGATGATTCCTTCATCACAAGGGAAATTATCGGTGGGCTATGAATATGACAAGCTTCCAAAAACTTTCTTACAACTTCTGCAGTTAGTCATGACCTGAGATGCACAGCCAATCAGGGTTGGTGTCAATTCAAATTGAAGGCAGTCTATTCAGGAAGTAAACTCAAATTACAATTTTTAACCTTTATTTAACTAGGCAAGTCAGTTAAGAACAAATTCTTATTTACAATGACAGCCTACCTCTGATGACACTGGACCAGTTGTGCACTGCCCTATGGGACTCCCATTCACGACTGGCTGTGATGCAGCCTGGATTCAAACCAGGGACTGCAGTGACACCTCTTGCACTGAGATGCGCCACTCGGGATGGAGTAGGAAATGTCATTTATTTTCAATGACTTCTCAATCAACTGAAAAGTAGAAGACTTTAATTTATAAAAATCTATACATTTCAGAATTTTTTCATTTAAATCACTTCCTGACTGCCTTCAATTTGAATTGACCCCAAACCTGCAGGAAATGTAATAATGATGGAGACCCGGCTAGAGGGATTTGTGAATCAAGTGGTGTTGTCTGATAGTTTGTGAAGGGCTTGTAGAGAGATGGGAATTTGACTGACTCACACAGACACAACGACACACGCACACATCCATTCCCAGACTGTCTAATGTATCTTGATGTCCCTCCAACCCTCAGATATAATCTGTCAACAGAGTGAAAAATTTGAACAGGTGCAAATCAACTTAAACAACTGCCTGTTCTTTCACTTCTATATCGTCGACCGATTAATCGGAATGGCAGATTAATTAGGGCTGATTTCAAGTTTTCATAACAATCGGAAATCGGTATTTTTGGGCGGCGATTTGCCGATTCAATTTGTATATATATTTTTAGACCTTTATTTAACTAGGCAAGTCAGTTAAGAACACATTCTTATTTTCAATGATGGCCTAGGAACGGTGGGTTGACTGCCTCGTTCAGGGGCAGAACGATTTTCACCTTTTCAGCTCAGGGTATTCAATCTTGCCACCTTACAGTTAACTAGTCCAACGCAATAACGACCTGCCTCTCTCTCGTCGCACTCCATAAGGAGACTGCCTGTTACGCGAATGCAGTAAGCCAAGGTAAGTTGCTAGCTAGCATTAAACTTATCTTGTAAAAAACAATCAATCATAATCACTAGTTAACTACACATGGTTGATGATATTACTCGATATTATCTAGTGTGTCCTGCGTTGCATATAATCTGACTGAGCATACAAGCATACAAGTATCTAAGTATCTGACTGAGCGGTGGTAGGCAGAAGCAGGCACGTAAACATTCATTCAAACAGCACTTTCGTGTGTTTTGCCAGCAGCTCTTCGTTGTGCGTCAAGCATTGCGCTGTTTATGACTTCAAGCCTATCAACTCCCGAGATGAGGCTGGTGTAACCGAAGTGAAATGGCTAGCTAGTTAGCGCGTGCTAATAGCGTTTCAAATGCTCTGAGCCTTGCAGTGGTTGTTTCCCTTGCTCTGCATGGGTAACGCTGCTTCGAGGGTGGCTGTTGTCATTGTGTTGCTGGTTCGAGCCCAGGGAGCAGCGAGGAGAGGGATGGAAGCTATACTGTTACACTGGCAATACTAAAGTGCCTATAAGAACATCCAATAATCAAAGGTTAATGAAATACAAATGGTATAGATGGAAATAGTCCTATAATTCCTTTAATAACTACAACCTAAAACATCTTACCTGGGAATATTGAAGACTCATGTTAAAAGGAACCACCAGCTTCCATATGTTCTCATGTTCTGAGCAAGGAACCTGAAGTGTTAGCTTTCTTACATAGCACATATTGCACTTTTACTTTCTTCCCCACCACTTTGTTTTTGCATTATTTAAACCAAATTGAACATGTTTCATTATTTACTTGAGGCTAAATTGATTTTATTGATGTATTATATTAAGTTAAAATAAGTGTTCATTCAATATTGTTGTAATTGTCATTATTACAGATAAATAAATGTAAAATCGTCCTATTAATCAGTATCGTTTTTTTTGCTCCTCCAATAATCGGTATCGGTATCAGCGTTGAAAAATGATAATCGGTCGACCTCTAGTTTACATAGTGGGACAACAACAGTTGGCTTAAATGGCTAATGGATTTACATTGACTGGGCTAGTTTCAGTATGGGGTATCATACGCCAGCCACCCATGTCATAGACTGTTCTCTCTGCTACTGCACAGCAATCGTTACCGGAGCACCATGTCTGGGACCAAAAGGCTCCTAGACAGCTTCTACCCCCACCCATAATACTGCTGATCAGTTAATCAAATGGCTACCCTGACTACACTCTTAGACAACATGTGAAATCTAGAACCTAAAAGGGATCTTTGGCTGCCTCCATAGGAGAACCTTTTGACAACCCTTTTTGGTTCCAGGTAGAACCCAAATCGTTCAGACACTACAGACGATTTTGTGAGAAGACCAATTTTCGGGATGTCTCATGGTCTTGACAAACACCGCCATAGCTCTGTTTTGCATCCAATGCAAAAAAAAAAAGAAGATATCTCTAGCCCAAACTGACAGATTGTTATGGGGATTGTTGTTTATGCTAATTCGATGTTTGTGGAGCCGCAGAAATTGACTCTAGGGGTTAAAGAGTGGAGACCCTTGTGTCAGCTGAATTACAGTTTACACACACGGAACATTTTGCATTGACATTTCTCACGTCCTTTACAACTGCTCAGTAAAAGGCTTTTGGATAGTTTATTGCAAGCAGACACTATCCCCAGCACAGACTATTCTTGTCTGACAGAGGACATTAAGAAACTCCAGAGAGCCCTGTTAGACAGCTATCCAGCTATCTGCAGACCTGCAACAAATCCAGTTTCCACCTCCCCTGTTGCCACAACAGTCAGACTGCATCAAGGCCCGAAAAACACGGTATAAATAAGTAAACAGGAAGGGAGGCAGGCAGCGAGTGTCCATCTCAATACATAACTAATGTGCCTCTTCAACTTTCGATGGGCTTCTATATTCAGATGCTTAACGTGCTTGTGTACTCTGAAGTCTACCCCCTGGTCTGTGAGAGATGGTGTGTGTGTGTGTGCAGTCTTGTTCTTCTATCCTCGCGGGGACCTGAAATCCCCAAATGTCCCCATAAAGATACTAAAACAAGGAAAATTCTCCCTCGTGTAGGCATTTCCTACATCCCCATTGAGGACAAAGTCTATTTTAAGTTTAGGGTTAAGATTACAATTAGGTTTAGGATTAAGGTTAGGGTTAAGGGTTGGGAAAATTTGGATTTTGCATGGAAAAATCCATGTTAGGTCCCCACAAGGATAGAAGAACAAGTGTGTGTGTGCGTGTGCGTGTGTGTGTGCGCGTGTGTGTGTGTGCTTCATTCTATGGCTCGATGACTTCTGATATCTCCAGGAGTGATAAGCATAAACAAAATGGTCTTTATCTGTCATGGTCTAATACTGTCTTTTTGCTAGCTAGGGCCATCTACTTTAAGTGCTGCATGTCTTCCCAGTAGCCTACTTCTGACTGCTCGTATTTTGCAGATAGTTGTTGACACATCAACCAGGTGTAAGGGGCAGTTTTATTGCAAAACAAAGACAGTCCTGCCCTGTTGTTCCAGGAAGGGAGAGGAGGAAGGCTCCACACCACTCTTACTTGAGTTCTTACCTTACAGATCTAATTTTGCTCTTTTGTAGCTTTGTCAACTGTGCGTTTCCTCTCCCTGTAGGCTTTAGATGCTCCCCACCCCTTGGCTACAACCCTTTAATTTAGTGTACCCTGCGCGCACAACCCATATGGAATTCCGGGTCTCTGGCAGCGTTTGGAACTGCCGATTTTGCGGTAGGGCAATACGCTTGACCTCATCTTTACTATAGGCTGCTCACCTGCTAATCTCTGCAACCCCCTTCAGGTCTCTGATCACTACTTTGTTTCCTTTTGTTTCCCTTTCCGCAAACCCTAACCACTCAGCCCTTACCCAGATGGTCATGACCCGTCACAATCTTCTCTCGCTCTCCTCTATCCTATCATCTCTCTCTTCTGCTAAATCTTTCTCCCTCCTGTTTCCTGATTCTGCCTCGTTGACCCTACTCTCCTCCTATGACTCGCACCGTCCCCTTTCCGCCTGCACGGCCCGCTTGTCATTGTAGCGCTTGATGGTTTTCGTGACTGCACTTGAAGAAACTTAAAGTTCTTAAGGACCATTAACAAATTACCATCTTGGAGTTTCTCTTGAGTATGCAGTCATCCTCGTGTCTGTATCCACAGATATGGGTAGAACATGCACTTCCAGCCCTATTGTCACGTCCTGACCTTAGTTCCCTTTTAATGTCTCTATTTTAGGTTGGTCAGGGCGTGAGTTGGGGTGGGGATTCTGTTTCGTTCTGTGTGTTATATTTCTAGGTGTTTGGCCTGGTATGGTTCCCAATCAGAGGCAGCTGTCAATCGTTGTCTCTGATTGAGAACCATACTTAGGCAGCCTGTTTTTCCACCATGGGTTGTGGGTAGTTGTTTTCTGTTTTGTGTATTGCACCTTGCAGAACTGTTCGTTTGTCGTTTTGTTGTTTTTTGTTCAAGTATTCGTATTGATTAAAAGGTATTATGAATACTTACCACGCTGCACCTTGGTCTTCTCCTTCTCCCGACAACAGACGTTACACCTATATCTATTATTTGGGGGACAGCATCATACAGTAGTAGCCTATAGCTTACACACTATAGTTCTGATATGAAATAAAGCACTGCCCCAAGAGTTTGACACTAATTCTTAGCAAGGACTATCCAACCCCAAAATCGGTTCCACTTCCGTCATGTAAAATGATCGGGTATTGGACCTATGTTCAAAGATGTAGGTAGTAGCTGTATAGTTTAAGATTCTTCCCGTTACCCTACTAAATATAATACTTTTCCTGTCGTAATTTTAGCAGAGTTCGAGCTCTATTGCCCCTACACTCAATTTCCCAATGATCAACGGCCCTTCAACTAAAACAGGGTGACTTTCATCACGGCCGGTTTAACCACATGCATAGCTGCAACGATCGGAATTGGATTCCACTCAAAAACGATCAAAGCACAAGTACACATTTTAACCAACATACTCACATACCCAAGCAGCGTTTGGATACACATACACCGGACATACTCAACCGGTGTTGAGCAGTCGTAAATTCAGATATTTTGGCTCGGGCACATTCAGACAAGAGTGCTCTGAAATCGGAGCAGATAGCCAGAGCGAATTTACAAACCACCCAATTTAACAATGGCTATCGAGAATGCACAGGGACTATACCTGCCGCTCTGTATCATGATAGGAGACTGGTGCAGGAACACGTAATAGGGGCTTTTATTCCTCCACCCAAAATAAAGTCATGAAAATGGGATGAAGCCCAAAACAAACACGTGTGTGTGTATATATATATATATATATATATATATATATATATATATATAACACAGGGATGTAACCCAAACAAAAGAGCGAGGTGTAAACCTCTAAAAATGTACAGGATGAGACCTGTAATAACAAGAGCACAATAACACGTAGCACGAAAACCAATACAACAGAGTACAAGACCCACGGACATGGGGACAATAATCGACAAGGACAATGGGGAACAGAGGGCACATATATACACGTACTAATAAAGGGGAACGGGAACCAGGTGTGCTTAATGAGACAAGATTAATTTCACATTTCCACAAATGTCAAAGTGTTTCCTTTGAAATGGTATGAAAGAATATGCATATCCTTGCTTCAGGTCCTGAGCTACAGGCAGTTAGATTTGGGTAAATCATTTTAGGCGAACATTTTAAAAAACGTCCGATCCTAAGGAAGAAATTGGGGCTGGGCGATATATCGTCTGTTAAGGTATACCGGTATGGATCCACATACCGCTATGTATTTTTACAATACCGTCTATAAAGGTTTGTAAAACAGTGCTAAATAAATGAGCACTTCTACACATTGGACGACTAATTGGACGACTTTGTTGTAGTTTGGAGGACAAATGGAAAACCATTTAGAATTTGTTATCAATTTGTCACCCTATGGTCATGCACTACTCATAAAACATATTTAGAACTTTTATTATTCAGAAATACCGCAATACTGTAAGAAATAATACAAAGGTAATGATATGATCATTTTGCCATATCGCCCAGCACTGAAGGAAATACTCTTTACGATAATGTACTTTACTGTAATGTCGGGATTAGTCAGTGTCATATCCGTATTCCTTACAGGAACTGCATGGAGATGGGACCTGTAAGGAAGTCATAAAAACACTGATTGCAATGCTCAAGACTCAAGAGGATGTATGAACAGCAAGGGGGACTGATATTTCATTGTGGAACATGGACACAAAGGATCTCTGAAGTGCATACAGAATATGGCACTTTACATCCAATGGAACTATGGCTCCTCCATTTTCATCAAAACCCTTCAACATGTTTAGATTCATGGTATATCCAGGAAACATATTTCGGGGTTCTTGTGTATGGACATGATCAGTTACACCAAATATTTGAAATCTACTGTTGCCATTCCTGGAATGTTCTTCATCTTGATCCCTTGTATGCAGAACAATATATGTGGTTTGTATGAATCTAGCGGGGAAATATTAGAGCTACACTGAGTGTATCAAATATTATGAACACCTTCCTAATATTGAGTTACAAGCGCCGATTACAACAGGTGTGGACCTTGCCGTGAAATGCTTACTTACACTGATTGAAGTGGATTTAACAAGTGACAACAATAAAGGATCATAGCTTTCATTTGGATTCACCTGGTCAGTCTATGTCATGTACAATAACTGCATATGAGCTGCATACGTCATTTTCTGTTTGACTGAACCTTTGGAATGAGATCGGGCTCAGCTACATTTCTGGGTGGACTACATAGTTCCATGCGAGGGTTTCCATTTTAAGAATTTGTTAACTTTGTATCTTTATTGACCTTTTATTTCAGTATTTAAACTGTCTCTATGCACAACACTCACAGGGCCCTACACACACACACACACACACACGCACACACAGTCTCTATGCACACTCACAGGGCCCTACACACACACACACACACACACACACACACACACACACACACACACACACACACACACACACTGTCTCTATGGACACTCACAGGGCCCTACACACACACACACACACACACACACACACTCACACACACACACACACACACACACACACACACACACACACACACACACACACACACACACACATACACACTGTCACTCCAACACACACTGAAACACTCACTCAATCATTTGCTCCCTCACACATAATATGCACATACATTTAACATGACTCGACACACCCACACACCCACTCACATGTAAGCTGCTGCTACTCTATTAATCGTATATACTGTTGCCTAGTAACCTTACCCCTTTACACATCTACCTCCATCACTCCAGTAATACTTTGTTGTTGATTATTGCTTTGTTCAGTTTTGAGTTTGCAAGAAAGGCATTTCACTGTACTTGTGTATGTGATTTTGAAACTTGAATGTTGCACGACCCATGCCCCAACACACACACTGTCTGATAGCATCTGTAGTGAGAGACTGAGAACAACCATCTTTTGACTGATTCAGGTGTGTGTGCGCATGAATATGCACAGGTGTTTGCAAAGCCGTTTTTGTGACTTGTGAATAAATGTTTTATAATCAGTCTTGTGTACCTTTGTCTTACTTTAAATGGATGCAGTTTGTAGTACTCTCAAATTAACATAGATGTGCCTTTGTTATTGCAATTATGTAATCTACTTGAATGCAAGAGAGAACCACCCAATGGCTGTATATGAATGGACAAAGCCATCGATCACATGACACCATTCATTCTCCTGTGAAGACTCAATAGCGCATTTGAAGCAAAGATTTTATTTTATATTGACAAGATAGTTGAGTGACAACTCTAACAATGAAAATACATGTCCTGAAAGATGGAAGGTAGTCGGGAGGAGGCGAGATCGGGTGGAACCATTGTAGCCACTGAGAGAGCAGATACATATGTGAACAACAGGCACAACTTCAATTTAACATTGTTTTTTTCAAAGTTGTCGAAATTCCACATGCCTCTGCTTATATCAGTGCATTAGTAACAACCTAACCATTATGAAACTTCTATTTGATCAAATAAGCCTCACATAGCAAATTAGCAATTACCATTATTTTTAATATATTTTTTTTGACAATTTTTGTAGACAGTTGTTGGGTTGAAGCAAAAAAAGTTGGTTAAGATGGCATCTCATGGATACATAACATGAGCAGTTTGAGTTGCTCCAGAAAGTGACATTGCAGGCTAGCTCAGTGCTGCCCCCTCTCATTTAGCATCCCAAGCAGAGACCGAGACACCCCACCTGTTTTTTCCCCAAGTTTTTTGTGGTTCAATCAAAGTTAGTGAACTAAGTAAACCAGACCCAGCTGCTATTGCATTGGTGTCTAAGTAGACCGGAACTTAGCTTTTTTTTCAATGGTAAACGGCCTGAGTGAACTATCTGCCGTAGTGGAGAGGGTCCAAAGGTTCTAGTTCCTCGGCTTGTACATTAACGATGACCTGAAATGGTCCCTTCACACAGACAGTGTGGTGAAGAAGATGAAACTGCGCCTCTTCAATCTCAGGAGGATGAAGAAATTTGTCTTGACCCTCACAAACTTCTACAGATGCACCATTGAGAGCTTCCTGTTGGGCTATATCACCACCTGGTATGGAAAAACCACAGGACTCTCCAGAGGGTGGAACACTCCCTACCCTCCAGGATATCTACAGCACCCGGTGTCACATGAAGGCCAACAAGACCATGAAGGACCTCAGCCACCCGAGCCACGGCCTGTTCACCCTCCTACCATCTAGAAGGAGGAGACAGTACAGGTGCATCAACACTAGGGCCGAGAGACTGATAAAAAGCTTCTATCTCCAGGCCATCAGACTGTTAAACAGTCACCACTGTCCAGCCTCCGCCCAGTACCCTGCCCTGAACCTTAGTCACTGTTACTAGCCATCTACCACCAGGTACTCTACCCTGCACCTTAGAAACCTCTTTGCCCTGTGTACATAGTCATTGAACACTGGTAACTTTAATAATGTTTACATACTGTTTTACCCACTTTATTTGTATATACTGTATTCCGGACTCTGACATTGCTCGTTCTGATATTTCTTAATTACATTTTTTTTAAACTTTTTGGATTATGTGCGTATTGTTTTGTATTCTGGATTGTTTTGTATACTGTCTATACACACCATACCATCATATATGGTGTGTTTATAATATATATACCCAACTGGGGTACTGCAGGCTTCCATTAGCAAATAAACATACATCTGGTAGAATATAAATTAACAAAAATGTACACGAAGATTGTCATTTTTCCATTCACTAACGGGGGATCCTGTTTTCTGCAAACAAGGCCTGCATGAAAGAGGGCAGTCATTCTCCACTGGGACCACCTTTACTTTACTCGTAGGCCTGGCCAATAGGTAGTATCTGTAGACTCAACTCGTGTCTTTTGTAAACTGCTGTGTGTATCTGTGAACGATAGGGGACAGCAGAGTTATAGCTATGTGGTCTGTCCTTGTTTTTCATGATAACTCAGAATTGACATTATACTCAACAGCAGTTAAACAGAATTACCCATGACACAAACTGCCTGGCTTTTCAGATCTTTATCTGTATGTACTTATTAATATTGTAATCTTGCATTTTGAAGTACATATTTTTTTTGGAAGAGACCTTATTCAACCACATGGTCACATGCTGAGTACATTATATAGATCTAACAATTAGAACTATGAAGTCAATTGTAATGTTAAAACTGACCAAAATACACACCTTGTAGCTACATATTCCCATGTTCAATGTGCTTGACAACAAGGCAGACCAAGTTTCTATAGCTAGTCTGGTAATATTTGCTATCAGACAGCTATCTAGTGTTAGCTATCATAGCAACATGCTTTAGACGGTAGTTCAGGATTAGACTTCATCTGGGTCCATGATCCCTGTCTACAGTGAAACGGAGAGCTCTATTGGTGTCTATCTGTGCGAGGTATCATGCAGAGAAGCAATCCTATGAGTGCAGCAGCCACTGCACTGACATGACCTCCTACCTGAGCAGGTGCCGGGGGGGCAATAACTACTCTATAATAAACTGCTCTTATTAACCCCCACAGACCCTTTATAAACCCTTTATAAACCCTTCTTTAAAATAAGTGTTATCAAATGTAATTTTTTTTTACCTCAAGAGGAATTATAAATTAATGGATTGTTGTTGACATTTCTTAAATGTTGCAAAGTTGACTCCAGTATCATGGTGATTAACCACAAAGGTTAGTTAAGTAACAACTCACTGTTGATTATTCTCTGGTTAGGAACGTCGTGCTAAAGATAAGTGTTACATAGTTTGTCACAGGTTAACCACAGACTTCCACTCTTAAGGGAGTATGTGATTCCTGCTATTTTGTCTTAACTCAAATGAGCTCACAGTATAAATTTGAGGCATATATTAACCAATATTTCATAAAAAGGCATATTTCAAATAAGCTTACAGAACTTAGGAAAGTATTGGGTGATGTATGGAGAATTTTCAATGTCAAACCTGTTACTATCTGTTGTAAACTCTCAAAAGGCTTTATGTTACTTTGTTTGAGAAACAGCCTTTCTAAATGTGGACGTGACCTCAGTGGCCTCAATAGGCCTCTATAGCATGTTGCTGGGTCAGGGGTTTGAACAATGGAGCTGGGGATTCTTTAGGTTCGGGCAGGTATAAAAGAAAGGGTTAAACCAGGTAGGAAGTCAGTTCAGGAGCAGCAACCAGCAGCACAGTGAGCAAACATGTCCAACACCAGAATGAACATAGGCAAGGTAAGCACTGGAAAGGTCTCTTATAGTTTTATACATTTAATTGTCATAGATCATTATACAAAAGGGCTCTAGTACCCCAAACTACAACATCATAGTTTTACTTATCCCAATAACCTGGATACCGGTGTGACTGAATTAGCATCCCACATTTCTCTAAATTGTTTGTTTCATACAATTGTTTAATTCATCGAAATGATTCCTTTTTATTTTTAGATCGTCTTCTACGAGGACAAGAACTTCCAGGGTCGTTCCTATGAGTGCAGCAGCGACTGCACTGACATGAGCTCCAACCTGAGCAGGTGCCACTCCTGCAGGGTTGAGAATGGCTGCTTCATGGTCTACGACCGCAACAACTACATGGGAAACCAGTACTTCATGAGGAGGGGCGACTACCCTGACTACATGCGCAACTTTGGAATGAGTGATTGCATCAAGTCCTGTCACATGATCCCCATGGTAGTTTGAAAATATTTCAGCTTAAAATAGTAATATCTTTTCATTGAAAGTAAAATATATTTTAATGGTTATACTCTCATATTAAACAATTGTATATATAATTTATCTGATCAGTGAAACCTGTATTTTTATCCTAACAGCACAGAGGAAACTACAAGATGAGAATCTACGAGAGAGAGAACTTCGGAGGTCAGATGCACGAGATGATGGACGACTGTGACTCCATCATGGGTCGTTACCGTATGTCCGACTGCCAGTCCTGCAACGTAATGGACGGCCACTGGCTGATGTACGAGCAGCCCCACTTCAGAGGCAGGATGATGTACATGAGGCCTGGAGAGTGCAAGAACTTCAGCAGCGACATAGGAATGGGAGGCATGAGAGGTATGAGATTCATGAGCATGAGGCGTATCATGGACTCCTGGTACTAAATATTGCTTGATGTACCGTTAGCAAGAAAAGCCATCGAATAAAATTATTCACAGACCTATTTAATGTGTGTCTTTTTATGTGTGACAAAAAATGAACCATCCGATTTCTTGTTCACACACCTACACCACATGCCATATAGCGGAGACCAATTATGCCAACATGAACAAAATCTAGTGATTCATTGTAATATGTCTTGCTGAACTTAAAATACTTTTGGGTAACACTTTATTTGACTTCATCATAACACATTTATAACTTTTTCTCTAGAAATATACATATAAAAGATTTCTATAATCAAATCAGGATTTTACCATGGACATGAAAGGCCACATGGCTGGCCCCTCTTTGAGAAACAAAAAGCACTGAAAATGTTTGTCTAGCAATGATCATCCATCATTTAAAAGCTCACTACATATCATCCATCTTCTAAAAGCTCACTACATATCATCCATCATTTAAAAGCTCACTACATATCATCCATCGTTTAAAAGCTCACTACATATCATACATCATTTAAAAGCTCACTACATATCATACATCATTTAAAAGCTCACTACATATCATACATCTTCTAAAAGCTCACTACATATCATCCATCTTCTAAAAGCTCACTACATATCATACATCATTTAAAAGCTCACTACATATCATACATCGTTTAATAGCTCACTACATATCATCCAACATTTAAAAGCTCACTACATATCATACATCATTTAAAAGCTCACTACATATCATACATCGTTTAAAAGCTCACTACATATCATCCATCTTCTAAAAGCTCACTACATATCATACATCATTTAAAAGCTCACTACATATCATCCATAATTTAAAAGCTCACTACATATCATACATAATTTATAAGCTCACTACATATCATCCATCTTCTAAAAGCTCACTACATATCATCCATCTTCTAAAAGCTCACTACATATCATACATCGTTTAAAAGCTCACTACATATCATCCATCTTCTAAAAGCTCACTACATATCATACATCATTTAAAAGCTCACTACATATCATCCATAATTTAAAAGCTCACTACATATCATACATCATTTATAAGCTCACTACATATCATCCATCTTCTAAAAGATCACTACATATCATCCATCTTCTAAAAGCTCACTACATATCATCCATCTTCTAAAAGCTCACTACATATCATACATTGTTTAAAAGCTTACTACATATCATCCATCTTCTAAAAGCTCACTACATATCATACATTGTTTAAAAGCTTACTACATATCATACATCTTCTAAAAGCTCACTACATATTGCAAATGTTTGCCACTAGTGGTGAATCTGCGGCAAACCTATGGCAACAATCATATTCATTGCCTCTAGTGGCAAAAGTTTTTTTAATAATTCTATCAAATTGTATTCTAATCTGTGGAAAACCTGTGGCAACAATATTTATTGCCACTAATGTCAAACAATTTACCAGAAAACGAACAGGAGTTCCAAGACCAGTAACAGTTGATGACCAATCAGGTGGATTAGAAAGGTTTGTTGGAAAATGGAACCCAAGGTATCTAGCTAGCTACCTAACAAAGTTGTCCGGTTGTTTCTAACGTATTAAACTTCCTAATACACTTTAAAATGGTTAGCTATGTCATGTTTTATGGGATAGAGTGAAACACATTTTGTTAATAACAGTTTCAATCAGTCAGTGCTAGCGTCTAGATAACTAGCTAACATTAGCAATCATATTTTTGCACTATTAATGTGATAGTCAACTAGCTAGCTAATGATTTGAATAAATACATTTTTTGGTGAATAAGTTGCTCTATTTCAATACCAATATGTATGTCAATAAGCTAGTGTCACTGTTCCGTAGCAGGTTAGCTAGCACAACAGCTAAGATAGCAACAAAATGAGCTGACTTGACATCAAAGCAAAATTTCACTTTTGCAGATAGATACCTTTCTCCTACCTGTGGTGTTGGAAGAGGCTGTATTGGGAGAAGGATGCATCAACACCCTCAGAACACTTTTTTGAGTGATAAATAATTGCATCGTCTTTAAGATTGATATGGTAAGTAAATGCATGTATTACTCTCATAAATGTAGCCCATACATTCATTATTTGTAACAATTAGATCTTTAATTGCTTTAAACTAAAACCTAGCTCATCTTGATCATGTGTTGTCCCTTCTCACTTTCTAGAAGCAATCAGTTACAAGGCAAAAAGACAGAGTCAGGCCTTCAATCAAACTGAGGACAGAGAAATATGTGTGCATCGGGTCAAGGTTTCCTGCATGCTTGGCTTTGAGATGTAAGTTAGCAATACTTCATTTTGGAAAAATGATATGAATTGCCATATTAGGCATAACTAAATTGTTCAGTGCATTCGGAAAGTATTCAGACCTCTTGACTTTTTCCACTTTGTTACATAACAGCCTTATTCTAAAATGGATTAATCAATCTACACACAATACCTCATAATGACGAGGCAAAAACAGTTTTTGGGACATTTTTGTAAATGTCTTAAAAATAAAAACTGATGGTGTGGGGGCTGTGCTAGTGGTGTGGGGCTGTGCTTTGGCAAAGTGGGTGGGGTTATATCCTTCCTGTTTGGCCCTGTCCGGGGGTGTCCTTGGATGGGGCCACAGTGTCTCCTGACCCCTCCTGTCTCAGCCTCCAGTATTTATGCTGCAGTAGTTTATGTGTCGGGGGGCTAGGGTCAGTTTGTTATATCTGGAGTACTTCTCCTGTCCTATTCGGTGTCCTGTGTGAATCTAAGTGTGCATTCTCTAATTCTCTCCTTCTCTCTTTCTTTCTCTCTCTCGGAGGACCTGAGCCCTAGGACCATGCCCCAGGACTACCTGACATGATGACTCCTTGCTGTCCCCAGTCCACCTGGCCATGCTGCTGCTCCAGTTTCAACTGTTCTGCCTTACTATTATTCAACCATGCTGGTCATTTATGAACATTTGAACATCTTGGCCACGTTCTGTTATAATCTCCACCCGGCACAGCCAGAAGAGGACTGGCCACCCCACATATGCTCTCTCTAATTCTCTCTTTCTTTCTCTCTCTCGGAGGACCTGAGCCCTAGGACCGTGCCCCAGGACGACCTGACATGATGACTCCTTGCTGTCCCCAGTCCACCTGACTGTGCTGCTGCTCCAGTTTCAACTGTTCTGCCTTATTATTAATCGACCATGCTGGTCATTTATGAACATTTGAACATCTTGGTCATGTTCTGTTATAATCTCTACCCGGCACAGCCAGAAGAAGACTGGCCACCCCACATAGCCTGGTTCCTCTCTAGGTTTCTTCCTAGGTTTTGGCCTTTCTAGGGAGTTTTTCCTAGCCACCGTGCTTTTACACCTGCATTGTTTGCTGTTTGGGGTTTTAGGCTGGGTTTCTGTACAGCACTTTGAGATATCAGCTGATGTACAAAGGGCTATATAAATAAATTTGATTTGATTTGATTTGATTTGAAATATCACATTTCCATAAGTATTCAGATCCTTACTCAGTACTTTGTTGAATCACCTTTGGCAGCAATTACAGCCTCGAGTCTTCTTGGGTATGACGCTACATGCTTGGCACACCTGTAATTGGGGAGTTTCTCCCATTCTTCTCTGCAGATCTTCTCAAGCTCTGTCAGGTTGGATGGGGAGCGTCATTACACAGCTATTTTCAGGTCTCTCCAGAGACATTAGATCGGGTTAAATTCTGGCTTCTCACTGGGCCACTCAAGGACATTCAGAGACTTGTCCCGAAGCCACTCCTGTGTAGTCTTGGATGTGTGCTTAGGGTCGTGGTTATGTTGGAAGGTGAACCTTTGCCCCAGTCTGAGATCCTGAGCTCTCTGGAGCAGGTTTCATCAAGAATCTCTCTGTACTTTGCTCCATTCATCTTTCCCTCGATCCTGACTAGTTTCCCAGTCCCTGTCGCTGACAAACATCCCCACAGCATGATGCTGCCACCACCATGCTTCACCTTAGGGATGGCACCAGGTTTCCTCCGGATGTGATGTTCGGCATTCAGGCCAAAAGAGTTCAATCTTGGTTTCATCAGACCAGAGAATCTTGTTTGTCATGGTCTGGGAGTCCTTTAGGTGCCTTTTGGCAAACTCCAAGCGGGCTGTCATGTTCCTTTTACTGAGGCGTGGCTTTCATCTGGCCACTACCATAAAGACCTGATTGTTCGAATGCTGCAGAGATGGTTGTCATTCTGGAAGGTTCTCCCATCTCCACAGAGGAACTCTGGAGCCCTGTCAGAGTGACCATCGGGTTCTTGGTCAGTTTTTCTAGAGCTGGCAGCACAGCCAGATTGTTTGTGGTTCCAAACGTCTTCCATTTAAGAATGATGGAGGCCACTATGTTCTTGGGGACCTTCCATGCCGCAGACATTCTTTGGTACCCGTCCCCAGGTCTGTGCTTCAACACAATCCTGTCTCGGAGCTCTATGGCCAATTCCTTTTTGCTCTAACATGTATGGTCAACTGTGGGACCTTATATAGACGGTGTGTGCCTTTCAAAATCATGTCCAATTAATTGAACTTACCACAGGTGGACTCCAATTAATTTGTAGAAACATCTCATGGATGATCAATAGAAACAGGATGCACTGAATACTTACAGTTGAAGTCTGCAGTTTACATACACTTAGGTTGGAGTCATTAAAACTCATTTTACAATCACTCCACAAATTTCTTGTTAACAAACTATAGTTTTGGCAAGTCAGTTAGGACATCTACTTTGACACAATAAATGTTTCCAACAATTGTTTACAGACCGATTATTTCACTTTTAACTCACAATTCCAGTGGGTCAGAAGTTTACATACACTAAGTTGACTGTGCCGTTAAACATCTTGGAAAATTCCAGAGAATGATGTCATGGCTTAGAAGCTTCTGTTAGGCTAATTGACATCATTTGAGTCAATTGGAGGTGTACCTGTGGATGTATTTCAAGGCCTACCTTCAAACTCAGTACCTCTTTGCTTACAATAGTACGCAAGTATAAACACCATGGGACCATGCAACCGTCATACTGCTGTTGGGGAATAATCAGAATTGGTTGGTAACATAGGTAAGATGTTTTATATTCATCATATGTTTGTAAGTTACTTCTCATAAGAATGTATTTTGTTATACTATAGTGGTGACCATTGGCAGTTATCTGTTCTATGTCAAGACTAAGTTGCATGGGCCGCAGAGAGGGGAGAGGTCTAGGTGTCATCATGTGTAAACATATCTTTTGCTCCACTGTGTCTGTGTGCTAGTCACTCCCTACTTTTCCCATCGGGGAGAGGAGGATGTCAGTGTCTGGAATCATTCTATGCTCCCCGTGAGCTTGTCCAGGATTGGTTGTATTTAGAATTGGTTGTATCTAAATGACAATTTCATATATGCCTGTTGATATGGAGGGTTGATTTATGGTTCTGGGTTTGAGTAAGGAGACAAAGCTTAACGATGTATTATGTCTATGCTGTCTGACTATGTGTGTTCTTTGCTATTAAAGGATCTCAGTTGCAATGTAGAAGGGGCTCTCAGAGAATTCATTGATAGACACTGAATTGATCTGAGAGTCACAGGGTTGTGATAGAGCTCATATAATTAAAGATGGACTTTGATAACTAACTCTGACTTGTGTGTGGGTTGCGCTCATGATTTGGTAAATAGAGGAAATTTCCACGACACTGCTCAGGAAGGAGACGCGTTCTGTCTACTAGTATGGAACATATTCTTGTATCGAAAAGTGCAAGAAAATCCCAGAACAGCAGCAAAGGACCTTGTGAAGATGCTGGAGGAAACAGGTACAAAAGTATATATATCCACAGTAAAAAACGAGTCCTATACTGACATGACTTGAAAGGCCGCTCAGCAAGGAAGAAGCCACTGCTCCAAAACCGCCATGAAAAAGCCAGATTATGGCTTGCAACTGCACATGGGGACAAATATCGTACTTTTTGGAGAAATGTCCTCTGGTCTGATGAAACAAAAATACACATTCTTAAAATAAAGTGGTGATCCTAACTGACCTATAACAGGGAATCTTTACTCTGATTAAATGTCAGGAATTGTGAAAAACGGAGTTTAAATGTATTTGGCTAAGGTGTATGTAAACTTCCAACTTCAACTTTATGTAATTTATTTATTATCATTTTTTTTTTACAGTTTTCACTCTGTCATTATGGATTATTGTGTGTAGATTTGATGAGGAAAAGCTATTATGGAGTACATTTTAGAATACATCTGTAACATCTGAATATTGTCCGAGTGCACTGTATGTTGTTTTTCTTCCACCCAAGCCTTAACCAGGGACTCTGATGGCACAGCTGGCGCTGCAGTACAGCGCCCTTAACCACTGCGCCACCCGGGAGGCTATGTCATTCCTTCTTAATGCGATTGAGCCAATCAGTTGTGTTGTGAAAAGGAATGGTTGCGGTATACAGAAGATAGCCCTATTTGGTAAAAGACCAAGTCCATATTATGGCATATTATGCCATATTAAGAGAAACGACAGTCCATCATTACATCATTACTAAGACATGAAGGTCAGTCAATCCGGGACATTTGAAGACCTTTGAAAGTTTCTTTCATGTGCAGTTGCAAAAACCATCAAGCACTGTGATGATACTGGCTCTCACGAGGACTACCACAGAGAAGGAAGACCCAGAGTTACCTCTGCTGCAGAGAATAAGTTCATTAGAGTTACCAGCCACAGAAAATGCAGCTGAAATAAATGTGTCACGGAGTTCAAGTAATAGACACATCTCAATATCAACTGTTCAGAGGAGACTGTGTGAATCAGGCCTTCATGGCCTAATCTACTAAAGGACAAGGATAAGAAGAAGAAACTTGCTTGGGCCAAGAAACACAAGCAATAGCCATTAGACATGTGGAAATCTTTCGTTTGGTCTGATGAGTCCAGATTTAAGATCTTTGGTTCCAACTGCTGTGTCTTTGTGAGATGCAGAGCAGGTGAACGGATTATCTCCACATGTGTGGTTCCTACCGTGAAGCATGGAGGAGGAGGTGTGATGCAGTGGGAGTGCTTTGTTGGTGACACTGTCATGGATTTATTTCGAATTCAAGGCACACGTAACCAGCATGGCTACCACAGCATTCTGCAGTGATATGTGTTACTGTAATTTAATTATGCCAATGTGCTTTCATCAATTGAAAGCCCTTAATCTATTTTATGAGAATTTCTAAGATTTCTTGTTTGCATAAAATAGACTCAGACCAGTCTTTCAATAATAGGTAATATAATTTATTCTCGGAGCGCGCTCCCACTTAATCACGTGCAGCAGTTTAAATACAGATCATGACATCATTTCATTGCTTTAACAGAATCCCCTCCTCTCGACCGGGACAAAGTAAGGTGAAAGTTCATTCTAACTTACTAACACACTCCCAGATAACTTTTGACCCCTCAACATTATCGATCACCACTGAACTGACAGTTTTAATTAACAGAAAAGCTAGGAATGCACTCACTGCCTTATCTAAAAAACCCAGAGCTAAGTTTCTGTAGGGTCAACCATAGGCTAATGACCTTCTGTTTTCACAGTCCACAACCCATTCGTTTTATTCCTAGTTGGAATGGTGTTCATTAACTTTTTATTACTCCTTGTCCGTGTCACACAATCCCTTCTTATGAACTCAAATTGTTAATCACTTATAAAACAGAGTATAAGTTTACTTAGTTACAATTCTATTTAAAATGGGGACATTGTTTATTCATTTATCCATAATAAATCCAACATATGCCATCCCATCTGGTTTGCACTTAGTGAGACTATCATTGACCCAACAGGACAATGACACAACACACCTACAGGCTGTGTGAGGGCTATTTGACCAAGGAGGAGAGTGATGGAGTGCTGCATCAGATGACCTGGCCTTCACAATCCTCCAACCTCAACCCAATTGAAATGGTTTGGGATGAGTTTGACCTCTGAGTGAAGAAAAGCAGCCAACAAGTGCTCAGCATATGTGGTGTCATGAATGGCCTTTTCGGGTCAGGTTACCAAGGACCATAATCCTACAGAGATATATATCTCTCACACCAACCAGCGGGGGAGAGATCGAGAGGTATGGAGGTGGCGGTTTTATGACACCTCCCGCCCATTGTAAATCTTAAAACAGCAGACAAAATCTCTTTTGTTCTCTCAGTATGGAGGGATGGAATGTGTGATGGGCCTATGGAGAATCTACCTCTGAACAGTAACAGGCAATAAATGGACTTTGGGACGATATGTTTCGTCAGGCAAAATGGTAGTAGTGACAATAGATGGAACATGAAAATGAATGTCATTTTTGGTATGTTATTAAAAATTAAACGACGACATTATAAAGAAAATATGGTAACTTGGAGAGTTTTCACACTATGTACTTGTGTGGAAAATGTCCAGAACAAAGAGAATATTTTTGTAAAGATGAAATGTGAAGTTAGTTGTCTAAATTGGATCTGAGTAAAATCCAGCCCTAGCCTCGTAACTAGTTACGCACAGAGAACTTGCCCTAAAAGGCAGAAACGCCCATTTCTGACCCGAGGGTATAAAACATGTGAGTTAAGCATTAACATATCAGACTAAGTGACCATGAGTTGCCACCAAGGCCCAAATTAGTTGTAAACCCAAAACGCAACACGAGGTTGAAGAAGACAAAGGAACCTTTTTACAATCTATGCTACTTGATGAGTAGCTGTGTCTAAGTGGGGGAAGTCAAGCAGGACCACCCTGTTACCACTCTCCAAGAAATCATGTCTACAATGCTTTCATTCCCATGCTGGAACCATCCACACGGCTGATTAGCCCTCCTCCAAAGACCCCTTTTCAGAACAAGGGCGAGGAAATAGACCACTAGGAGAAAGGACACTGACATCGTGAGGACAAACAGAGAATTACACCCGGTAACCAAAGACATACCGTCATCAGAGAAGTCGGAACCCAGTCCACAAAGAGACACCCCATCGGAGACCTTCAACACATAATTACATAATTATCTTCTGACCCATAAGAGTGCTAGTTCGGGGCAAGGTTAGGGTAAAAATAAGCATAGTTGACAAATGTATCCAAGTGTGCTTTTCTCTCATGCATTCCCTCTTTTGAAATCCCCATTTTGTGTGACACGTGTCATATTGGGTTGGCCCGCTAGGGACCTGTTTCATGGTACTAAGTTCTAATCAATAGCTTAGACTGTGTGTATGTGTATCTTATATTATCATTTTAGCTTGTTAGTAAATAAATAATCAACTCAATTGGTGTGGTACGGACGTATTTAGTGAGACTCGGATTTACGCAGATTCCCGAATTATGCGACGTTCAGAATGAGACTGTAGAGGAAATTAATTAATTAGCGACTGTTGTAAAATCGATATTCTTTGAGTTCATTTGGGAAGTAGAAAATCAATAAAGCCAAAACTTTCCCATGGTGCCCCAGGTTAATGAGTTAAAAATTACCTGATTAATTTAATCACGTAATTATAAACCGTTAATCATTCGATGAGCAGCAGTGGGAACTCCTTCAAGACTGTTGGAAAAGCATTCCAGGTTAAGCTGGTTGAGAGAATGCCAAGAGTGTGCAAATCTGTCATCAAGGCAAAAGGTGGCTACTTTGAAGAATCTTAAATCTAATATATATTTTGATTTGTTTAACACTTTTTTTGGTTACCACATGATTCTATATGTGTTATTTCATAGTTTTGATGCCTTCACTATTATTCTATAACGTAGAAAATAGTCAAATAAAGAAAAAACCTTGAATGAGTAAGTGTGTCAAATTTTTGTCTGTCACCACAGACTATATGGGGTGTGAGCATGGTTGGTTTTGGGGAGTATTTATTGGTTAGGTTGGGGGGGTGGATGTGGCTGGTGCTGTGTTCTGGATATAGGTCATCTTGGATCGTTGATCTGTTGTTCCTGTGTGAGGTGTTGGGGCTGTGGTTGAGGGCTATGTCTTTTAGAGTCCTGGCGAAGGTGGGCACTGCTACATTGTATAGGTGTACCTGTTCGTAAAGGCTATTCAAGTCCAGGGTGGAGTGGAGGGCCAGGTAAACATTTGGTTTTGAGTCAGTCACAGGAAACACTTGTATATACCAGCTGTATGGTAGCAGGGTGGAAGTCTTTTCTGTGACGTGGTGAAGTTGGACCCAGGTGCAGAGAAGAAACCAGATGAGGAATCAGTGATTAAGGATAAACATAACACTTTACTGAGAAACGGTAGCCGCAGGATCATGGTACACTTGAAAAATAACAAACACTAAGTCTCACACTCACTCAGGAAACAAATGCATATGGTAAACAATTCAAGCTTCTGCAAAGGACAACAGAAAACACACGTTAATGTCTCTTGGATGGTCTCTGCCACCCTCTGGTGACAGGTGGAACTATGACAGTCACCTCCTTCTAGGAGCGGCTCCAGCCAGGGAGCCAGGGCAATCACCAAGTAGTTGGTGAAGTCCCGAACTAGTCCCGGATCTAGGATGTCTCGGGCTGGCACCCACGCCCGCTCCGCTGGGCTGTAGCCCTCCCAGTCCACCAGGTAGTGCAGAGTGCCACCAACAGACACTAGAGAGTGTAGGCCGGGCAACCATTAAACAAGTCAAGAGGGTGGAGGGGCAGGAGTGGGGGGAGAGAAGCGACTGGTCCTTACCAGTTTGAGATGGGAGACATGGAAGGATGGACAGTCCCTCAGACCTGGGAAGCTGGAGATGGGCAGAGGTTGGAGCAACCCAGCCGGTCGCTGTCGTGAGGTCTTGCTTTGTGCACAGGTGGAGCAAGCCGTAATGAAGGATCTCACATCCTCAATAATGCTGGGCCACCAGAATTTCCACCTCAGGAACTCCATTGTCCGATTAACCCCTGGATGCCCAGTTAATTTGTAAATTGTAGTATCAAATCAAATGTATTTATATAGCCCTTCTTACATCAGCTGATATCTCACAGTGCTGTACAGAAACCCAGCCTAAAACCCCAAACAGCAAGCAATGCAGGTGTAGAAGCACGGGAACGTGCTGTAGTACTCAGGAACGGGCTGATCGCGGAACATAAATTCTGTTAGTGGGACCCCCACCGGGGTCAGGTTCTCGTGTCTGGTTTTGTCGGACCGTGGTCTCAATACTCCATATCATGCGGGCCACAATGTGGGAGCAGGGGGTGATGGGCTCTGAGTCCCTCTCCTCGTTAGAGAAATCGGGTTGGCGGGACAGGGCATCTGCTTTCTGATTATTGGATAGTGTGTGAAGGTGTTCAAGAAGAGAGCGCACCTAGCCTGGCGAGCGTTCAACCTCTTGGCTTGAATGGAGATCAAGTTCTTTTGGTCCTTCCAGATCACGAAGGTATGAGGTCCCCACCAACAAGTGTCTCCACCCCTCAAGGGCCCACTTAACTGCCAAGAGCTCCCGGTTACCTACATCATAGTTGCGTTCCGCTGGCGAGAACCGTTTGGAGAGAAAAGGCACATGGGTGCAGTTTCTTTTCCCCCTTGTTCTGCTGTGAAAGGACCGCCCCTGCTCCGGTGTCCAAGGCGTCTACCTCTACCACGAAGGGACAGGTAGGATCTGGATGGACGAAGATGGGTCCGGAGGTGAAACGTTCATTGAGCACCCTGAATGTCCTGTCAGCCTCAGGGGTCCAGCAAAAATGGTTCTGGTACTTTCAGGTTAGGGACATGAGAGGCACTGCCACCACACGAAAGTTGCATATAAAACAGCTGTAAAAATGGGTAAACCCGAGGAACCGGACTTGTTAGAGTGAGGCTGGATGGGGCCAGTCGGTGACCACCCTCACCTTTACGGGGTCCATTTGGATGCCGGCGGTAGAGATCATTTGGCCCAGGAAAGAAACTTGGGATACATGGAACTCACACTTCTCTATCTTGATGTATAGTTGACTCTGCAGGAGGTGTCTCAGAACTTGGGGATGTGCAGGATGTGTTCCGGAAGGGTCTTGGAGAAGATCAGGATGTCGTCGAGGTAAACAAAGACGAACTGATTCAACATATCCCTAAGCGTGTCAATGACCAATGCTTGGGAGACTGCCAGTGAGTTCGATAATCCGAAGGGCATGACTAAGCACTCCTAGTACCCACTTGGGGTGTTAAAACCTCTTAAGCCCACCCGACACGCATGCGTCCCATCTAGCCATCTGGAAATGCAAATGCGCTACGCTAAATGCTAATAGCACTCGTTAAAACTCAAACGTTGATTAAAACACACATGCAGGGTACTGAATTAAAGCTACACTCGTTGTGAATCCAGCCAACAAGTCAGATTTTTTTCCGGCGAAAGCATGAGAAGCTATTATCTGATAGCATGCAACACCCCGAAATACCTGAAGGGGACATAAACAAAATAATTAGCATAGCCGGCGCTACACAAAACGCAGAAATAAAATATAAAACATTCATTACCTTTGACGATCTTCTTTGTTGGCACTCCTAGATGTCCCATAAACATCACTATTGGGTCTTTTTTTCGATTAAATCGGTCCATATATACCCTAAATATCGATCTATGAAAAGTGTGTGATCCAGGAAAAAACACAGTTTTAAAACGCAACGTCATTTTTTTAAATTAAAAAAGTCGACGATAAACTTTCACAAAACAGTTCGAAATACTTTTGTGCATATGACTTGTGCATATGACTTGCAATATGATTTCATAGGAAGTCAAAAGTCAAAAGTCAAAAATGGCAGAAATTTAAAAAAAACTTCACACACCCTTAAAAAAGTGCTTTCTGGACCGTTTTTCGAAATTCTTTCGAATTTTGTGTCAATTACACACATATAAGAACTGTATCAACATACTTTAGTCATATTTTATTATCATCATAATTTTTATTTAATTTTTTTACTTGTGCATAAGGCATATGTTTTGTCCATTTGCAATATGATTTCATAGGAAGTCAAAAGTCACATTTTTGGGGGCCAAATGCCATAAGAAATTTGACATGCTCAAAAATCCTGCAGAAATGCAAAATTTACTGGCCTGATGAACACAGGATGGCCAGGCAGTGATAGTTGTTCCTTTCCATAGCTCGTTGTGTTGACTTCATCATGTCCATTTGGTGATGTTTTTTCACTGTTGAATCATATTGCAAGAGCACGTGCATTTGCAATATGTTTCAATGGGCATTTACCATCACGAATTTGTCATGCTCAAAAATCATGCAGAATTGCATAATTGACTGACCTGATGAACTCGGGATGGCTGGGCAGTGATTCTGGTTCCCCTCCATCGCTCGTTAGGGTTGATTTCAGAATGTCACTTTGGTGATGGTCCCTCTCCGTTTAAACATATTGCAAATGTACAAAAGTCAACTAGCAAGACAGTGTCCATCAGACAATTAGATGTCATTCTGACACCAAACTGATACCAATTGACACCAAACCCACTTTTTCCAACTCATTTAGAAGCCAACTATCACATATGTCAGAGCAGGCCCATAATTCACAGCGCCTTCAGTTTAAAACATAATAAAAATGTAAAACAGATAGTTACGTTCTAGCTGCGGGTCCAGTTCGGACATTAAGTGTAGGCCTATGTGAGGCGACCCCGAATCCCGAGTTTCGGCTCGTTTCAGAAATGTTGGGGTCCGTCTCTATGGGCCAAGCCGGTTTCAATGCACCTAGTCTTGCATCTCTGAGACTTTTCTAAATGTCGTCATTTTCGTAATGGTCAAAATGAATTGAAGTCATTGCAAATGTACGAAGCTGTTTCTCGGTCCGAGAACCTTCTAGAGCCACGTAACTCACCACACACTATCGACCTGAGGTCTAGAACAGGTTTCTAAAGTTTCAGAACTCTAGGTCTGACGGTTCTCTTTTAGCTCGAACTAAGCTAACTATTGCAGCCACTGTCTGTCTCTACAAACCCCAATACGTCCCTCCTTCCAAGTTGTGTGTGTGTGTGATTTAGTTTTTCTTTGAAATTGTATGGGGAAAATGACTGATTTACAGTTCATGGGGGTTGCCTAATCACACATATGAAGTTTTGGAAAGATCTGACTTTTTTAACCCTTTGAAACAACCCCTGTGACACCAATTATGGCACTTCCGGTTGGCACAGGAAGCTATAAGTAAACACATATCCTGATTGGGGTATGCCTTTACAGAATCCTGAGTTTGAAGTCTTTACGTTAAGAACTGAGTTATTTATGGAGGGTTTAGTGAGTGCTCCGCAGCACACTTTAAAAATATTTGTATGAACACCCTGCAACTGGATCTGTAACTGTTTTTTTTTTAAACTATTTTTGGACATCACCAATTTGACATTGTACGATTTCTCTAAAATGACAATAGATAAATGGCTGGTTCTTTTGTTATTGACACCGGAGGCTCCTTGACTTTGACGTGAAGCTGAAAAATTATTGCTCTATTTTCATTTTGGACATTTAATCCCAGAAAAATGGCCATAATTCAAAAACCGTTGAGGCCTAGACACCATCTTGTTCAGGGCCAACTGCCCATTATGCCAAACCTACGCTCACCAAGTTTCGGCTTCAAAATATTTTCCGTTTTGGAGATAAGGCCACGTCGTGATTCGTGATGTTTTGTACATTTGCAATATGATTGCTTATGCCCTCTTGTGGGATTTACCGGGACTGCGGAAAAATGACCAAAATTGGATTATTTTATAAAACGGAAACCGAATGTCCGAGAGAGTTCGTTTGATGACTTCCCGGTGACTTCCCGGTAGATCCGGCCCTGCCGCACGGACCGACGCCGTCCGCGAATTTTAGAAACGTTTTTGGACGTACATTTGGGACCGTACATTTGCAATATGGACTTTCTCACTAACCATATGGCGAATGTCAAAATGTTCCCTTAAGGTATGTTAACAGAAAATCAATGGTTCTATTCAACAGGATATGGGGTTTATTTCAAAATGTATTATCAGGGTGGAGGAAATCTCATGGGCATTTATAGTTTTATTGGTTAGGGGTAAGTCAAGTCCTGTACGACGCTTTAACCTTATCTTAATCAAATTATCCATAAAGAGACCACTCTGAACAGCTCAGAACACCTTTTACACCAATTACGTACATCTACGTGTGGGTGTAAAAGTTGTATATTATCATTTTTTTCTATTGTTACTTAATCAGATCTCTAGTAACCCATTATATATTTGTGTTCCATCAAATTCCTCCTCAACACCAGTGTTCTATTCATACACCGGTTAAAATATTCACTAGTGTTCTATTTAACAGCATATTTGGAAATAATATTCTTTCATATCTCCATACAGAAACCCTATATAATGTTATAAATCTTTAGTTATTCACATCCACATCGCAGCAACAACCACAGCGCAGCAGTCTGAGAGATATCATGTTCAAGGTGTCCGGGGTCATCAATGAACTTCATTGTTCAGCTCTTACCCATCTCAGCTGTTACCCTCTCAAACTTGTCAATGGCTTCTCCTTTCAGTGCTCACTACCTATAGATTGATGGACGGTGGTGGACAGAACCCCTAGATAACATTATAGATTGAAAAACCCTGCTCACACAGAACTGGTTGGGGTATCCATTCGTTCACACACTCAATAATCCTCTTTCACACACTTATCTTTCACAGTGGAGCTATTCCCCTGACAGCGCTCATTCACCCAGTAATTACTAGCTGAATTGCAATCAGCTTAATACCCAAATTGCAATCAGCTTAATATCCAATTTGCAATCAGCTTAATATCCAAATTGCAATCAGCTTAAAATGTCATATCTCACATTAACAACTTTCACATCCACTTAGTACTATTCCCAACCGCACTTGGTAATCTCCCTTATTACCCATGTGCATGTGTTATTTGTAGTGGCTACAGACCATGTAGAAACTTTTTATGAATGCCTATAGACAGCTGTCAACGGGGCTTTCCATGGTACTGTTAAGCCCTCACTCTAGTCTTCTCATAAGACTAGTGAATAGCCCTAATTTATAAATGACTCGCCTTACTTTAATTCATTTATTTTTTATACAGATTCATTTAAATTAACTTACTGTAATTCAGAAGACATGTCCCTCTTTTGTTCATGGATGACGTGTCTCCTCCTGGGCAGCTCACAGTAAGGGTCTGGGCGGGTCTCAGGCTTTTGTTCAGACGAAATTTCCCTCCCTTCATAAAATGCCCCACCGATTTTCCCTCACAGACCCCGACTGGAAAGCTACGCAGGCAGAATCAATAATCTTGTTTGTAATGCCAAATTGTCGTGGAAATTCTACACATGGGACACTCAGTCAATATTAAGTGAATCATTGTTTGTCAACGCGCTGGAGAGGTTCTAACCCACTCAATGCACCATGTACCATGTTGATCAGGAGCTCCCCTGGGGCAGTCCCGTTAGTTCCCTTATATACTGGTTACAGACACGTTACATATATTTATTTTATTTTATTATTTTCAAAAGAAAGGAGGGTTGGTTCCGGCATGTGTCTGGCACCATCTCCTTTCTTAACTTAAAAGAACATTCTAGGCTTTCTGCCAGATGGTCCTAAGGAGGTGGTCATGACGGCCTCCCCCTCATATCTTTACCAGGCACAGGCAGGAACCAATGATTGGTGTCATAAACAAAGACAAGATTAACATTTCATCAAAGTAAAATATCCTTCACACACTGTGGAGTAAGCTATAGGCCTAAAATACAATTATTGTAGGCCTTTTATAAACATAATTCATGCAATTCTACTACACTTTATATGCATGGAGACATTAGAAACAGCTTTAATACCCCCTGAAAATTACAGGGTAGCCTACTCTGCTGACACTGCTTACCTTGTGTGATCCATAATACAATATGACATCCACCTAACGTGGAGGAAATTGTCCAAAAGACAAAAAGTGGTACTGACCTAATGATAGACAGTGAATATGCACACTCACCAGGGATATGGCAAATGTTCTCCACTGGTGCCAATAAGATGTTTGCTCAATTAAGTTGAGCATTTTGAGTCTTTTCATTGTCATCTCTTTACAGCAGTAAATAAATCAGGATTGTATTTAGTATTGAGATGCCTGGCTGGGTCTCTTTTCACATAGTTGCAACTCAATCTATTTGGTATTTGCTGCACACACTGCCCTAATTGCAGGCCTTTCTGACTGTAGGCTACATATATATTTTTTTAAGCCAATGATCTTGTGGCCAAATGATGCTTTCTGGTGTATCAGCCCATTATGAATTGTATGTATGTATAGACTGGAGGAAGCTAAGTGGGCTATATAATTTGCCAAATCAATTTACTTTGGGTAAAGCTTAGCTTCCCCTAGCCTTATGGATATGTAACAGTTTAGTGTGACCCCCTTTTAACTCCATCCACCACAGGATTTAATGTTTTCCAGCAAACAACCAACACAGAAGACCAGGACAGGTAAATATGCTCAACGTTTTATTTTAAATTCATTGGTTAAAATGGATCAGACCCCCCATTGCCACACCTCCCGCAGACTCCAAGATTTCCCAGGCTTTTTGACAATAAAGCCTCCACCCAGGTAGATGTTACCCTTACCCTGACTCCCTCAGGTAAATATCAGGAATGCAGAAGTGACACTGCAACAAACCACACTGAATGATTCTGATATGGCACTGCAACAAGACATGTACATGAAGCTTTTTCAAGCAGAAATTACAACACAAACTCAAAAAAGTTCTGGGACACTGTAAAGTCCATGGAGAATAAGAGCACCTCCTCCCAGCTGCCCACTGCACTGAGGTATGGAAACTCTGCCACCACCGATAAATCCACTATAATTGAGAATTTCAATAAGCATTTTTCTACGGCTGGCCATGCTTTCCACCTGGCTACACCTACCCCGGTCAACAGCACTGCACCCCCCACAGCAACTCGCCCAAGCCATCCCCATTTCTCCTTCTCCCAAATCCAGTCAGGTGATGTTCTGAAAGAGCTGCAAAATCTGGACCCCTACAAATCAGCAGGGCTAGACAATCTTGACCCTTTCTTTCTAAAATTATCTGCCAAAATTATTGCAACCTCTATTACTAGCCTGTTCAACCTCTCTTTCATGTCGTCTGAGATTCCCAAAGATTGGAATGCAGCTGCGGCCATCCCCCTCTTCAAAGGGGGGGACACTCTTGACCCAAATTGCTACAGACCTATATCTATCCTACCCTGCCTTTCTAAGGTCTTCGAAAGCCAAGTTAACAAAGAGATTTACCGACCATTTCGAATCCCATCGTACCTTCTCCGCTATGCAATTTGGTTTCAGAGCTGGTCACGGGTGCACCTTAGCCATGCTAAAAGGTCCTAAACGATATCTTAACCGCCATCGATAAGAAACAATCCTGCGCAGCCGTATTCATTGACCTGGCCAAGGCTTTCGACTCTGTCTATCACCACATCCTCATTAGCAGACTCAACAGCCTCGGTTTCTCAAATGATTGCCTCGCCTGGTTCACCAACTACTTTTCCGTTAGAGTTCAGTGTGTCAAATTGGAGGGCCTGTTGTCTGGGCCTCTGGCAGCCTCTATGGGGTGCCACAGGGTTCAAACCTTGGGCCAACTCAAGGCCATGAAGGCCATAAAATCCTGATACACAGTATCCAGACGTCTCTTAAAAAATCAGATGGATCAACACCCTCCGTATCTTACTGTAGTCTCTCCAACACTTCTATATCAACTACTGGAGGCAGGAGTAGCCATGGTGGATTTACAGGAATCAGCACCGAACACCACAAAACACAGGGCTTTTAAAGGAAATTACAGCCACGCCCCAGCTACCTGTCTGATTAGCTATCTTACTGCAGGTGTGTCTGATCACACAAGCCCTACCTCCCACTTATCCACCTTGTGACAGACACACCGCCTATGCCTTTTAATGTGGCATAAACACAACCAGTCATAATGTTTTCATCTGATTGTCAAACGCTCCAGTAGGCTACCAGCGCACATTAGTCCAATCACAAAATAATTTCACTGTTGTCCACACAGGCCTTGGTCTCAGCCACTCATCTTCGCCTTGTCGGTGAGCGTCTCGCAGCTCATATCTGCCTTGACAAAATTGTTATTGTGCAATTTGGAGCAAATACCGACCAGTTTCCAGTCAACACAATTTGCGCACGGACCCCGGTAGCGGGATGAAATTCGACAACTACATAAATAGTCATATTAAACATTCATGAAAATGCAAGTGTCTCACATGTTTCGAAAGCCTAGAATCTTGCTAATCCAACTACGTTGTCAGATTTAAAAAGGGATTTACTGCGAAAGATTATGATGCGATTATCTGAGGATAGAGCCCCAGAAAAAACAACTATTTCAACCAGCACAGGCGTAACAAAATCACAAACTGCAATAACATAAATAGTTTACCTTTGACAATCTTCCTCTGTTTGCAATCCCATTGCTCATTGTTACACAATGAATGGTCTTTTGTTTGATAAAATCCATTTTTATAGCCTAACACGAAACATTTTGTGAACCGCTTGTGTCGTGAATTCAGTCTCATTGGACTGGTAAGTTCTTCTCATGCTAATGCCGTTGTTTGAAATTAATAATATAAAATATTATTTGTGAAATGGAATAGCCTATTTGAGGCTGTTGAGGGGAGGGCAAGCCCATAACAATGGCCAAAGTGAAATGGAGACAGTAGATACAGCTGGTCTGTTGTAATATAATAAAGCCAGTAGATCTAGCTGGTCTGTCATAATATAATAGAGACAGTAGCTCTAGCTGAAATGTCATAATATAAATGAGCAGGCCTATAATAATATATTCAACCCTATGTTCCCTGTACTCTATATATATATATATATATATATAATCTGTTTATTATACCTGTTGATACAGGGCTCATATGTGAAACTATTCTAACTGAACATTTTCTTTCACAGTTTTTTCATTGTATTATCTAAACCAGATCTATTGTGTTATATTCTCCTACATACAATTCACATTTACACAAACTTCAGAGTGTTTTCTTTCAAATGGTACCAAGATATATGCATATCCTTGGTTCTGTGCCTGAGCTACAGGCTGTTAGATTTGGGTGGAAATATTAAAAAGTAGGGGGTAGCTCTAAGAGGTTTTTAAACCACCCGGTTTCCAGTCAACACAATTTGGAGCTTAAACCACCCGGTTTCCAGTCAACACAATTTGGAGCTTAAACCACCCGGTTTCCAGTCAACACAATTTGGAGCTTAAACCACCTGGTTTCCAGTCAACACAATTTGGAGCTTAAACCACCCCGTTTACAGTCAACACAATGTGGAGCTAAACCACCCGGTTCACAGTCAACACAATTTGGAGCTTAAACCACCCGGTTTCCAGTCAACACAATTTGGAGCTTAAACCACCTGGTTTCCAGTCAACACAATTTGGAGCTTAAACCACCCGGTTTACAGTCAACACAATTTGGAGCTTAAACCACCCGGTTTCCAGTCAACACAATTTGGAGCTTAAACCACCCGGTCCCCAGTCAACACAATCTGGAGCTTAAACCACCTGGTTTCCAGTCAACACAATCTGGAGCAAATACCGACCAGTTTCCAGTCAACACAATCTGGAGCTTAAACCACCCGGTTTCCAGTCATCACAATTTGGAGCTTAAACCACCCGGTTTCCAGTCAACACAATTTGGAGCTTAAACCACCCGGTTTCCAGTCAACACAATTTGGAGCTTAAACCACCCGGTTTCCAGTCAACACAATTTGGAGCTTAAACCACCCCGTTTACAGTCAACACAATGTGGAGCTAAACCACCCGGTTCACAGTCAACACAATTTGGAGCTTAAACCACCCGGTTTCCAGTCAACACAATTTGGAGCTTAAACCACCTGGTTTCCAGTCAACACAATTTGGAGCTTAAACCACCCGGTTTACAGTCAACACAATTTGGAGCTTAAACCACCCGGTTTCCAGTCAACACAATTTGGAGCTTAAACCACCCGGTCTCCAGTCAACACAATCTGGAGCTTAAACCACCTGGTTTCCAGTCAACACAATCTGGAGCTTAAACCACCCGGTTTCCAGTCATCACAATTTGGAGCTTAAACCACCTGGTTTCCAGTCAACACAATTTGGAGCTTAAACCACCCGGTTTCCAGTCAACACAATTTGGAGCAAATACCGACCAGTTTCCAGTCAACACAATTTGGAGCTTAAACCACCCGTTTTCCAGTCAATTTTCTTTCTTTTTTGTCCGTGCGTCTGACATGTAGTAATGTTAAGTAATGGTGTAATAACATATCGTTTTGGGGGCATGTTGTATTAATTTTGATAGTCTCACGTTTTATCGGTATGGGCTTAACCCCACTATTTATTTTTCTCTCTGTCCTCAGGGAGAGGAGAGGGCTGCTTGCAGATATTGTGTGGATCACTAAGCTTTAAGACAGCACCTCTGAAGCCTCCCATTTCTCTTTATGGTTCGAAAGTGCTTAGTGTGATGTAAAAGCCTGACATGATGTTCTGTGCTCAGCTATTGTTACTGCTATTGCTATTGTTACTGAGGCTGCTGCTCATGTTGAGACTTTTTTTTTTTATCTAACTAGGCAAGTCAGTAAACAACATATTCTTATTTACAATGGCGGCCTACCCTGGCCAAACCTGAACGACGCTGGGCCAATTGTGCGCCGCCCTATCGGACTCCCAATCCCGGCCAGATGTGATACAGCCTGGATTCAAACCAGGGACTGTAGTGACGCGTCTTGCCCTGAGATGCAGTGCCTTAGACCGCTGTGCCACTCGGGAGCCTATTGAGATAAATCTGCAATGACACCCTATTCTCCATAAACTGTGCTGCTTTTTTTTGCACTATTTGGGGAATAGGAGGTATAATTTGATACACAGCCTTGGTAATAAACATACCATGTGAAACTAAACTGCAAATACATTTGTTTAATTCCTCCCGGAATGAGCTACTCAGTTTTCTTTAACTATTCACATGATGCTACAGACCGATTCTACCAGTAGGTGGCATTATTGGCTACACTGTTCTTCAGTCAAGCCCAGCAACCCTTCCAGAAACCTTTGGCGTACATGTGTGTGTGCGCATGTGTGTGTTTGCAGTGCACTGTGTGTGGATGAGGATCACAGAGCTCATGTAGTATGCCGACGCAAGCATGTGACAAGCAAGGGAGTGATTTTTTAAATAGTGTGCGCATGCTTGCACGTCTGTGTGTGACCGGTGTCCCCCCCAGCCCCCTCTCTGGGTAACCTTTAGGGTGTGTGCCTGTCAGTGGGCCGCACTGAGACATGTGGTGCGCCCCTGCCCTTTTCCCAAGGTTCTCAGGGAGACGTGATGTGACATTGGGGGTGAGGTGGAGGAGGAGGAAGGGGTGTAGGGGTGGAGCTAGGGAGGTAAGTAGTCTCTATCAGGTTCCTATGTAATGGGATTACTGAGAAACTGCCAGATACAGAGAATAGTCCACACAGACCGCCGAGCCTACAGCTCGAGCAACGCATGTGTACATATGACAGTACAGACACTGTGCACAAAATCACATATTGTAGATAGTCTACACAGTCACAGAGCCATATAAAGATTGTAACTCTACTGTACATTACACAGTATATTAATCCTTATCCGTACTGCATCCAACAACAGCACAGACTTCTGCCCTCTTTAAAAAAAAAAGTGCTGCGTGTGTAGAACCTAAAAGGGTTCTTCGGCTGTCCCCAAAGGAGTAACCTTTGCCGAACCCTTTTGGGTTTCAGGTAGAACCTTTTCCACAGAGGCTTTGGCATGGAACTCAAAAGGGTTCTACCTGGAACCCAAGAAGGGTTATCCTGTGGGCCAGCCGAAGAACCCTAAGAGTGTGGATACACGTGAATACTAAGCCAATATTCACTCACATGCTTTGATACTGTACGTTGATACAGAATGTTTCTCCCTGAATAACAGTTGGACACAGTCCAACAGACCCTCTTACCCCTTTCTGCAGCAACAACCCACAGCTCAAAATGTTGAGTTCCCACCTACAGAAATGGGTAGAGAGAGGGAGAAGGAGGAGGAGGGGGAAGGGAGCGGGAGAGAGCGAGAGAGAGGGAGATTTGGTGAAGCAATCTGAGAGTGGGAGAAAAAGAGAAAGTGTGTGTGTGTGTGTGAGAAAGAGAGATAGAGGGAGAGAGAAAGAAAGAGAGAATGGGAGAGTGAGACGTACCTAGAGCTCGTCAGGTAAGGAGAAAATAGCATAGCTGAATTGCTTGTATTGCTACTGGGGTGACAATGCTCCATTTGGATGTCAGATCACATTGCTAAAAGGGGAGAGGGAGACAGTCTCACTAGATGGTTCCAAGGCTGACCAGAGGTGACGGTGCAGCACTGAGCTAGAAAAAAGGAAAGGGGATACTTTTGGGAATGAGGGTGGGATGGAAAAAGTGGGGAAAGAGGTGATAGAAGAGAGAACGGGAACAGACAGAGGAGAGGGGAAATGGACAGACCAAATGTCTTGTTTCTTTTCGTTCCCACTCTCTCACTCACGTTCTCTTTATCCCTCTTTTACAAACACACCTTTGCTTTTTTTCAGTTGAAGAAAGGTAACCCCAGCCTAACTCCACTGTACAGTACTGTACTCTGACACCCAGGTCTAGCTCTGCTCCATACTGAACCCCCCACTCCAACCTCTGCCTCCGTGTCCAAGTCCCAGACCCCGATCATGTGATTTAGACCTGCTATGTTTTACGAGGCTGCAGTGCAGCAGCAGGAGCCTCTGAAGGCTGGGCTGCATTCAATAGCAGCAGGAAACAAAATGTTGCGCAGAGGGGAGTGGAGATGGAGGGGTGCACTACAGAGGTAAAAAGACGACCATTTCAGATGCACCTTAGATTAGAAGGACTGATTTTCCACTCTGTGACCGTGTGATTCTTCATGCCCCTTATAAGATAAGTGAGCGTTCGTCTAAGCATGCCATTGGGAGTGTATCTTCTCCCTCTCTCTCTACAATACATCTGCGGAATCTGAAACACTGTACTCCTCTCCTCCTCTCTTCCTCTCACCCCCAAATGAGCTGACCTCCGCTAAACACTCAGTTCTGGCGAGCAGTAACTCCTCTACCCTCCCTCGCTTTCTCTCTGTACAGCTGTAATATTTGCCTGTAGACATAGACATATCCTGTTGCTTCCCAGCCCCCTATACACACACATGGCTACATCTGTGTCATTCCTGACAGATGTTGGCCCATTAAAAGAGTGAAGCCCAGTCCAGAGTAGCGATCGCTCAGATCGCTGTCATTCCCCCCTTCTTTGTTCCCTCAAATCAGAAACAGCTGCAGTCGTCCACAGTTGTAAGTCACTCATTCAGTGGAAATGTAAAAGCCATTTACCCAACCCCTCATTGCTACCCCACCTCTTTCCACCAGGAGGTAGGGTGTGTGTGTGTGTCTGTGTGCGTGTGCGTGTGCATGTGCATGTGTGTGTGTGTGTGTGTGTGTGTGTGTGTGTGTGCATTGTTTTGTTTTGTTTTGTTGACTAAACTGAGGAGAAACAGAGGAGAGGTGCCTTGCTACATGACATTTATTTTGTCGTACCTATTCCACCGTTCTATCCTGCATGCAATGATGGGGGGGGGCAGTGTTAATGGTTTGCAGTAACTTCTTTGTTGTTGTAATATTCCAAATGGACAATTTCACCAATTAAGGATTCCAGCTCTATGAAAGGGCCTCCAGAGAGGAAGAGGCGAAGTGAGATGGTTTGTTCCCACCACAATCTGTCCAAGTTAAGCAGATCATTAGTTATTAAGCAAGTCAGGAGTTTTTGTATGGGAGGCAATGAGAGTGTTGAATTTAGTCCAGATAAGAACGTATAGCTATTTTGATACTTGAGGGTTATTTGATGTAATAGAAGTTTCGTTCGAGGCGGTTAATGCATAATCATGAGCCAAGCATCGCATCTCACTCTCCATTGGACACAGGCAGTTGTCATCAACATCAACACCAATCCAAAGAGAGGAATAACGAATCCCATTGTCAGGGCGGAGACACAAGCATCTCGTCAGTATATCCAGTATCTTTTCCTCCTCATACGTTTGTTGAATTACACACCATTCTCTTAGCACAAGGTTTCATGTCTATTAGCATCAACATGCAAGTAAACCATTTAGGCTGAAGTATGTACAGTTGAAGTCGGAAGTTTACATACACTTAGGTTGAGGTCATTAAAAGTCATTTTTCAAACACTCCACAAATTTCTTGTTAACACACTATAGTTTTGGCAAGTCGGTTAGGATATCTACTTTGTGCATGACACAAAGTCATTTTTCCAACAATTGTTTACAGACAGATTATTTCACTTATAATTTATTGTACCATAATTCCAGTGGGTCAGAAGTTTACATACACTAAGTTGACTGTGCCTTTAAACAGCTTGGAAAATTCCAGAAAGCGATGTCATGGCTTTAGAAGCTTCTGATAGGCTTATTGACATAATTTGAGTCAATTGGAGGTGTACCTGTGGACGTATTTCAAGGCCTACCTTCAAACTCAGTGCCTCTTTGCTTGACATCATGGGAAAATCAAACTAAATCAGCCAAGACCTCAGGAAATAAATTGTAGACTGCCACAAGTCTGGTTCATCCTTGGGAGCAATTTCCAAACTTCTGAAGGTACCACGTTCATCTGTACAAACAATAGTACATAAGTATAAACACCATGGGACCACGCAGCCGTCATACTGCTCAGGAAGGAGACACGTACTGTCTACTAGAGATTAACATACTTTGGTGCGAAAAGTGCAAATCAATCCCAGAACAACAGTAATGGACCTTGTGAAGATTCTGGAGGAAACGGGTACAAAAATATCTATATCTGTCATGACTTCCGCCGAAGTTGGTGCCTCTCCTTGTTCGGGCGGCGTTCGGCGCTCGTCGTCACTGGCTTTCTAGCTTCCACCAATCCATGTTTCTGTTTTCCATTTGTTATGTCTTGAGTGTACACACCTGGTTCCCATTGAATTATTATTATTTCCCTATTTAACCCTCTGGCTCCCATTATGTTTTGTGCGTGATTGTTCCTGGTTTGTGTTAGTCTTTTGTGTTAGGGTTTGTGATCCCTGCGTGGATTACATTTTTCCTGATTATTTTCCTCAGTAAAGTTCGTCATTTTACTCAGTTCTGTGTCCTGTGCCTGACTCCGTTCTCACCTCTGCACAACTAACACCTGACAATATCCACAGTAAAACGAGTCCCTATATCGACATAACCTGAAAGGCCGCTCAGCAAGGAAGAAGCCATTGCTCCAAAACCGCCATAAAAAAAGACAGACTACGGTTTGCAACTGCGGATGAGTACAAAGGCCGTACTTTTTGTAGAAATGTCCTCTGGTCTGATGAAACAAAAATAGAACTGTTTGTCCATAATGACCATCGTAAGGTTTGGAGGAAAAAGGGGGAGGCTTGCAAGCCGAAGAACACCATCTCAATCGTGAAGCACAGGGGTGGCAGCTTCATGCTTTGCTGCAGGAGGGACTGGTGCACATCCCAAAATAGATGGCATCATGAGGTAGGTAGGAAAATTATGTGGATATATTGAAGCAACATCTCAAGACATCTGTTAAAGCTTGGTCACAAATGGGTCTTCCAAATGGACAATGACCCCAAGCATACTTCCAAAGTTGTGGCAAAATGGCTTAAGGACATCAAAGTCAAGGTATTGGAGTGGCCATCACAAAGCCCTGACCTTAATCCTACAGAAGATTTGTGGGCAGAACTAAAAAAGCGTGTGCGAGCAAGGAGACCTACAAACCTGACTCAGTTACACCAGCTCTGTCAGGAGGACTGGGCCAAAATTCACCCAAGCTTGTGGAAGGCAACGTGAAACGTTTGACCCAAGTTAAACAATTTAAAGGCAATGCTACCAAATACTAATTGAGTGTATGTAAACTTCAGAACCACTGGGAATGTGATGAAAGAAATAAAAGCTGAAATAAATCTCACTCTACTATTATTCTGACATTTCACATTCTTAAAATAAAGTGGTGATCCTAACTGAACTGGATTAAATGTCAGGAATTGTTCAACTGAGTTTAAATGTATTTGGCTAAGGTGTATGTAAACTTCTGACTTCAACTGTACATCAGTGTACTTAGTACACTGTGCGACAGTTATGCAGAGGTCGTCTGGTATATAACATTGTCACGCTGGTATAAAAGATTTGGAGACAGGCGCAGGAATACACAATAGGTTTTTTAATAGACCCAAAACAAACACGTATATAAAAACACTGGGCTGTACCCAAACAAAAGATTGATGGTAAACCTCGTTGACTGACACGGGACGATACCCGTAATACACAATATATAAAGCACGCAGCATAACAGCTGCACTAACACATAGGTACCCACACCACCAACGGACATGGGAACAATACCCAACGAAGACAGAGGGAACAGAGGGCACATATGGAACATACTAATCAGGGGAAATGGGAACCAGGTGTGTGTGATCAGACAAGACAGTCCGGAGTTGATGATAATGAATCCCGTCCAGTGAAGCCTAGAAAGACGGCGACGTAGACCTCCGGAACTGGTGAACAGATTGAGCAGCAGTACTGGGGGGATCCATGACAAACATTTTACACATACGGTCATGTTGACTCTGAAAGAATCACATCAAAAACAACCTCTGTGAAACAACTGGCTTGTCCAACATCTACTCTTAATACCAGGTAGAAAAAAAACTACAGGGAAAGAACAACACTTACAAAGTGACTCCTTCACTATGTTGAAATAGCTCTGGGGAAATCGAGGGTTGGCGAGTGCCACAATTTATACATTTCGGTGTGGTGTTCATTTTCTTTGTCTCCTCCTCTTCCTCCCTTCCTTCCTCTGTTATCTCAAAGTGGAGATCACTCATTTCCTGCAGACCCAATGTTGATTTCATACTGGAGCTCAGGGCTTATACTTGGAGTCTGCGAGACTGGGAAAGAGGTGTGTGTCTGTCTGTCTATCTGTCTGTGTGAGTGCGTGTGCAGGCATCTGTGCGTTCCAATGTCTTGCACAGGTTCCCCTTGGCACCACTTTAAGGTGTAACAGAAGTAACATAAGATAAGATGGTGCATAGCTAAGTCATGCTATTTTCAATGTTTAAAAAAAGTTTCACCAAAATGTGCCCTCCCAAAAATAGGAACCTGTTAAAATGTTCAGATTTATAGTCAGATTTGTATGTGTGTAAGTCACAATACTTCCTGAGTATTTCTGAGGAAGATCAAAGGCAATGACTCAAAAAGGTAATTTCACTGCTGTGTGGAAACGGTGATGGTGTCAATAATACCCACAAGCTGGTTGGCTGAGTATGACTCACTGATAGGAGAGCTACGCCTGCTAATTCACGCGGGTTTCTTCCTTTCTTCAGCAGCTGCAGCCTCCAAGTTTCATTTCTCCCTTTTCTGAAACCACACATATATCTGTTATAACAACACGTTCCCCTTATCATGCCCCATTCTCCCCACATACAGTAACTCCCCCTTTCCCTCATGCCACCCAAAACACTGCTAACTCTAGAAGTGTGTGTCCATGACAGCTCAAATGGAATGCTCAAATCAAATGCAATGCATTGGAATAATTATTCCGGTGATAGTTTGATTATATTGTACCTACGTTGTGTGGGGGGGAATTGACTTTCCATGTGCAACGTTACTGTTGTAGATGATTCTATTTCCATCTCTAATGGGGAAATTTAAGATCCCGGAAATTCATATTTAGCTTCAGTATGCTGGTCATATACAACTTACTTTGATGTAAGTTGTTGAATATTTATACATTGCTCAAGTTAGTTCACTATGCCTAACAAGGCTATTTACAACTGTAGCAAATTGTAAAGGATATGTGACACAGGAACACACAAACCACATTTGACACGTACCTCTTGCCACTCACTTCATTTGGCACATATCCGGTTCTGCGGGTCATAGCTGCAGGGGACCCTATCACACACATGCAAACACACAGACACAGTTGGCCCCTTAGCAAGACTGAGGCTTCACACTTCACTTTCTCTCAATCGGCTGAAGTGTGAAAAAGCCCACACCCATAATAATATGAGTAGTTGACAACGTAGTGTGGTGTCTGTGTGTTGTGGCACAAACACAGGAATTCACATTTTTACATTTGAGTAATTGAGCAGTTTTATCCAGAAAGACTTAGTTAGTGCATTCATCTTAAGATAGCACAGTGGGACAGCCACGTCAGTCACAGTAAGTAAATGTTTCCTCAATAACATAGCGTTCATCAAAGTCAGAGCAAATAAGGGGAAGGAAAATAAAGTCAAGTGCAAGTGTTAGTTATTATTTTGGGGTTCGGGGTGAGAAGGGGGTGCACAGAGACCCTCTTTAGCCCCATATAGCTTTTCTCACACTCCCCATGTCTCCCGCCTGTTCCCACATCCTTTCAATCCTACTATGGATCAACACTACACACCTAACACATTATGAAACACTCACATTTTACACTACAATCTGACGTTTGGTAATAAGGCCTCTTGTTTGGGAAAGTCAAACAAAAGCACTTTTGATCTATAGTTCAGACACACAACTCAGACTCAAAAGACTTCCAGAATATTCTGCAGAACACAAAAGCCTATACTTACGTTAACTTTGTTAAACATTATTTTATTTGAAAAAGTACAGTATATAGATACAAAATGGGAAATCCTGTTTACGTAGTTTCTTAAAAGAAACTATGTACAGTAGTTGGCTGGTATAACTCTTGATTTTCTTCTCTCACCATCCTCTTGTTGCTTTCCACTTGTCTGTGCCCGGGGGTTTGAAAGGAGGCGTCTTGTGACGGGGTGGCAGTGCCCGCAGTGCCCGGGTGGCTAATTGAGCTGTTACCAGGGCAAGCCTGTGACAGCGTGCCACCTTGTGCCAAGATGAGGAGTTCCCAGGTCAGCGGCCCAAGAAGATGCATTTTATGCCCCCGTAGCATGTCCAATCGCCAGGCCCCACTGGCACAGAGAGGGGGCATTCACTGGCAGACCCAAAGGGCACTTCACTTGTAGACCTTCATTGCAAAGCGAGTGCACTTAACCTATGCACTTTGGAGTGCACTTGAAGTGACAGTATGAGCAAGGGGACTTTGAGTTCACACTTCAAAAGCGCATGTGGGTGCTGCTTCAGTTGGGAGTGGGCTGATCAACAAACAAGCGGAGGCTGGAGGGACAGGGGAGTGGGGGACGAGGGGGGGGGGAAAGATTCTTCTCCGGCTGTGAGGGATCAGTTGCAGGATTGTAAGCAAATTGCTAACCCCAAACTGCCTCTTTTGAAATGTTTGAGACATGGGGTGTGCTCTTGCCCCTCTTCACCTCTCTTTCCTTTCAATGTTTCCTGTTGGGCTGGCTAGACTCCTTTGACAGATTTACAACTTTGAGGTCAAAGATTTCCAATGGCAGCAAATAAATGTTACAGCACCCCATCCTGGCTACTCCCCCACCTGATAAAAATAAACTCTTAGTCGAAGATCCCTCCCCTGCATCCTTAAATGTCCAACACACAACCAGCAACCGGCCCCTTGGGGAAAAAGGGTCTGTATGTATGTGTGTGTATGTATGTGCGTGCATGCCTGAGTGTGTATGAGTGTGTGTGTATGTGAGTGTGTGTGTGTGTGTGCGTGTGCACATACAGACATTGTATGTGTGTGGGGAGGTATGTGTGTGCCATTGTATGTGTGTGTGTGAGCCAGGGTAAGTGCCTTGCAGTTTTGTGGTTAGGGAGAAAGAATGCAGGACATTGTTCTTGAACCATAAAGACAGGCACTTCATGTTTCAGTCATTCGGGGGTTGATGATTTTTTTCACTCCCTCTCCCATGAGATTTTTTATGTTTTGTCCCCAGTGTGATATTCCTTCTTCTCCTCCCCCAGATGGATACGAGCGGGAGTATGCCTCATTCCAACAGCATGCTATCATCTGTCTTCTCCTCTCTCTCTATTTATCTCTCCATCCTCTCTCCCTGTAACGTTCATTTTACCTGCCTTTTTATTCATTTTGCCTGCCTTTTACCACTGTATCTGTGTCAAACATCCGTTGCTCTCAGGAGAGTATTGAAGACCAGTCACAGTGGGCCTGGGGTCACGGTGATGGCTGTGAGGCCCTCCCTTACATAGTGATCTCCACTTATCTGCTGTATCAATGATGGTGGGAGTGATCAGAATTAATGCTGACAAGGAATTCTGCATTTCTTAGGCTTTCATAAACCCCCCAACTCCAACCAATAGATTCCATAACAGCATTATACATTTTAATAGAGGCTCTTATCCAGAGCTACTTATAGGAGCAATTAGGGTTAAGTGCCTTGCTCAAGAGCACATTGACAGATTGTTCACCGAGTCAGCTCAGGGAATCGAACCAGAAATCTTTCAGCTACTGGCCCAACGCTCTTAACCGCTAGGCTACCTGCCGCTCAGCTTACGTGAAGAGAGAATAGCGACAGAAGTGTCTGAGATTGATGTCTTCCTTCACTAGTCTAGCATTTGCCTTGTCAAGCGGCCCAGTCCACATGCGTATGTGAATGTATGTATTATTATTATTAAAGAGATAATCGTCTGTGTAAACAGATACACTGGTTAAAGGGTACCCTTTTTCCTTTAACATCACAAGACGGTTGAGTGAGTTTTGACATGAAAGTCGCAAAATGCGAGTCATTTATGTTGGTAAATTGAATAAACGGGGATGATGAATAAAAAGATGTGTCATGGCCAAGGGGAACTTTAAAAGCAACCGTATTCTCGTATGTAGTGTAGAGACAGAAGTCGGTTGAGTTTGTATTCTAGTCTGTTGTGTAGTGTTTAGGGACCCTCCTTTGCCCATGGCCTGGTTGTGGATACTATAAATGTATCTGTCGCAAGTGACACTGACTCTTACTAAACTAGAGTGCCATTCTTTTTTATATCACGTATCAGCAGGTCTTATTATTTTATATCATGCCTATTTATGAGTGCCTTTTAATCATGTATGCTGTGTGTTGTTTGCAACAATTGCCAACAATTGCATGAGCCATTTGTTTTCTTGCATGGTGTGCTGTGATCCCCCAGATTGACACGGTCTACATTGATTGAGACAGTTGTGGCCAAATCCCTATCACCTACTCCCTCCCCAAACTAATTGCTAAACACGCCCCAGAACTAGAGTTAAAAGGAACTGGAACTTACCTTCAGCGTGTCATTTGGACCAGGGACCTCTCGACCGACGGACATCTGCCTCGTTTCTGCTGCTCATCTCCGCTGTTTGCCTGCAGTGGGAAAAAGACACGAATCGCAATGCTCTCTATAGCACTACTGAAGGAAAGTGCTTGTGTTGAATGTGTGAGTTGGCCAGAACATGCTCTAATTGTATGTTTTGTGTCCCTCGCGACTACAGACACGTAGGACACGCCCGACGCAGCTGCGAGAGGCTCCACCCAGCGCTACAACACAAACAGGCCCGGCGTAGCACTAGAGACAACCCAGCAAGCAGCCACCGACAACCGTACCTGCCATTGACAGCCGAACCCTATTCAGAGTGGGGGTACGCCCTATGTTGCCAGTGAAAGGTGTGACCTTTATAATGGGTAACGATATTGCCGGAGGAAAGGTAGTACCCGTATTGGAAGTATTGGATAAAAGTGACCACTCTCTCTCGAATGAGCTGGCACAGAGTTATCCACAAGTGTTCCCCGCTTGTGCTGTCACTCGTGCTCAGGCACGACAAGAGGGTGACGTGATAGATTTGTCAAACACTGTTCTGTTCAAAGAGGTTGATCAAGAAGATGGATTGTGTGATACCTCTGAGAAGCTGATCACCTCTGACAAACAGCCCAGGAAAGAAGCAAAGAACGTTGAACTTATTGCTGATGCAATACAGTTACCAGTCACTCGTGAGCAGCTGATTGCTAACCAAAAGGTTGACAACAAGCTTGCTAAATGTTTTTCTAGTGTTGTCTCATTGGAAGATGTGAAGAAGAAGAACGTGGCTTACTTCATTAATGGTAATCTCCTCATGCGTAAATGGAAATCCCATGTTGACGCGGATGGAGATTGGAATGCTGTTTACAAAATAGTGATTCCTACAGCCTTTCGACAAAATGTGTTATCCCTTGCTCATGATCACCAGTGGTCTGGTCATTTAGGAATCACAAAAACTTATGATCGGATCCTTCGACATTTCTTTTGGCCGGGTTTAAAACAAGATGTGGCTCAGTTCTGTCGGACATGCCACACATGCCAGATAACAGGAAAACCAAATCAGGTTATTCCTCCCGCTCCTCTTTGTCCCATACCTGTCATAGCTGAACCATTCGAGCATGTGGTGGTTGATTGTGTCGGACCATGTGGTGGTTGATTGTGTCGGACCGTTACCGAAGACAAAATCGGGTAACCAGTTTTTGTTAACGATAATGTGTATGGCTACAAGATACCCCGAGGCCATTCCTCTGAGAAGGATTACAGCCCCGGTAGTGAGTAAAGCCTTAATAAAATTCTTCACGACATTCGGGTTACCTAGGGTGGTACAAAGCGATCAAGGTACCAATTTCCTATCCAAGCTCTTCAGGCAGGTGTTAAAATCCTTGTCAATTACGCACCGTGTGTCAAGCGCCTATCACCCAGAGTCTCAGGATGCACTTGAAAGATGGCATCAGACACTGAAGTCTATGCTACGTAAATATTGTTTGGAATCTGAGAAAGATTGGGATGAGGGAGTTCCTCTAGTTTTGTTTGCTGCTCGTGAAACTGTGCAGGAGTCCCTAGGTTTCAGCCCGGCTGAACTGGTGTTTGGTCACACAGTGAGAGGACCAATGAAAGTCCTTAAAGAACAGTTCTTGTCCCAAGAGTTGTGTACCAGAGATGAGAATGTGTTGGACTACGTTAGTCGCTTTCGTGAGCGCCTACACCAAGCTTGTGCTCTCGCAAAGGAAGCTCTGTCTTCCTCACAGAGGAGCATGAAAAGACACTATGATAAAGAGGCTGTTTCTCGTCCACTACAGCCAGGTGACCAAGTACTGGTGTTATTACCTGTTCCAGGATCTTCACTGTCAGCTCGTTTCTCGGGTCCTTATTTAATTGAAAAGAAAATAAGTGAAACTGACTATGTGCTTCAAACTCCTGATAGACAACGCCAATCTCGTGTGTGTCACATTAACATGTTGAAAGCTTACCACACCCGACCCATCACACAGTTAGAGAGTTCAAAAACAGAAGAAGGTACTGCTGTC